>NW_026589447.1:2851737-2892120 GCF_907164565.1 Psammomys obesus | reverse complement strand
GAAAGAAAGAAAGAAAGAAAGAAAGAAAGAAAGAAAGAAAGAAAGAATTTAATTGGGGCTTGCTTACAGCCTCACAGGTTTAGTCCATCATGACAGGAAGCATAGAGGTACACAGGTAGACATGGTGTTGGAGAAGGAGCTGAAAGCTCAACATTTGGAATCGCAAAAAGAAGGAAGACAAAGACTCTAAGTCTGACATGGGCTTCTGAAATCTCAAAAGCTCACTCTTATTGACACATTTCCTCCACTAAAGGCACACAGGCTATCCCAGCCACATCTCCTAATCCCCCTCAAGTAGTACCACTCCCTTATAACCAAGCATTCAAATGTATGAGTCTGTGGGGACCATAGTACACAGTATATGTGCATGTGGACATACATATAGGATATACATATACATAGTATCCACAGGTTCCATGTGGATTTACTCAAAAGTAAAAAGAAAGAAATGTCATAACCTTTAGTAAACAGTCTCCATTTATCTCCTATTAACCTAGACTACCATTAATCTACATTCTACATTCCATGTAGATTAGACAAATATGTAAAATTTACAAATATGTAAAATTTACAAATATGTAATATTTTACAAATATGTAAAATACAAACCTACATAATTTGATGCTTTTTGTGTGGTGTTGGGGATCAAACCCAGCACTTCATGCACAGTAGCCAAGAAACCAACAACTGAGCTACATTCTTAATCCAGCATCTGACATTTTCTTTCTGTTAGTATAATGCTTTCAAAATTCTTCCATGTTACATGTCACACTTTTATTGTAAAAAACTATTACACTGGATATACCAAAGCCCATATTTTTGTGAAGCAGCTCATAAAACAAGTAATAAGTAGACAACTAGATTTTTTCTGAAGCAAGCAAATTTAGAATGTGTTATCATCAGTAGACAATTCCACAGAATCTCACAATAATTATAAACAAAGGGAGCTTTTGGAAGAACCTAAGAAATTTAGAGCATGCAGAATACATAGGAAGATGACAGCAATGCTCTTATATTTTTGGTTGTGAGCCTAGCTTTTAACTGCTGAGCCATCTCGCTAGCCTTAGCAATGATAATATTAACTTAATGAATATGAATTTAAAACTTCTTCAGGAAGTTATCTTGAAGAGGAAGTTACTGTTTTCTTTGAAGACTGAGTTTTGTCATGTTATGTTTCGCTGCAAGCAGAGCACATGATGTTTTGCTGTGAGCTCTCATGCAGAAAGGGGTATGACGTTGGCCAGCTGAGAACATCCTTGGGTGGACTGTGAGGAGAAGAAATATATAGAAGCCCACGCACAGTGAGATAACACTATTTTTAATATATAATCGTTGCTCCATAATACTTTTTTACTTTTTTTTCTTCTTCACAATTTATTCATTATATATGCCGATTGAAGCGCCTTCCCTCACCTCTCCCAGTCCTACCCTCCCTCCCTCTTCCCCTCATCCCCTTCCCCTAGTCCTCTGAACAGACATGGTATACAGTCACTAATAATTGGATATTAGCTGTACAACATAGTACAGCCATCTACAGACCTAAAGAAGCTAAAAACTTAAAGAAATGCTCAATATCCTTAGTCATCAGGAAATGAAAATCAAAACAAATCTGAGATTCCATCTTACACCCATCAGAATGGCTAAGTTCAAAAACTCAATTGACAGCACATGTTAAAGATGATGTAGAGTAAAGATGCAGTCCCACCTCCTGCATTGTTGGTGGGAGTGCAAACTTTTGCAACCACTTTGGAAATCAATCTGGCACTTTATCAGAAAATTGGGAATAGCACTACCTCAAGATCCAGCTATACCACTCCTGTTCATATAACCTAAAGATGCTCCATCATTCCAAAAAGACATTTCCTCAACTATGTTCACAGCAGCTTTATGTGCAATAGTCAAAATCTGGATACAACCTAGATGTCCCTCAACTGAGGAATGAATACAGAAATTGTGGAACATTTACACAACAGATTGCTACCAGCTACTTAAACAAGGAAATCATGAGATGTGCAGGCAAATGGATGGAACTAGCAAAGATCCGGAAACAGAAAGACTGCATGGTATATACTCACTTATAAGCCAGAAACAGAAAGAATGTGTGGTATATACTCATATAAGCCGATATTAGCTGTATAACATAGGCTAGCCATACTAAAATCTACAGAGCTAAAAAAGCTAAACATTAAGGTGGACCCAAGGAGGATGCTTAAATCTCATTTAGAATAACAAACAGGATAGACACCAGAAGCGGTGGAAGAGAGGAAACAGGATGGAGTCTACTATAGAGACATTGCTTTTTAAAAATATTTTACATTAATTACAGTTTATTCTCTTTGTAACTCAGCTGTAGCCTCCTCCCTCATTCCCTCCCATGCCCCTCTCCAAGTCCACTGATAGGGGAGGTCCTCTTTCCCTCCCATCTGACCCTAAGATATCAGGTCTCATTAGGACTGGCTGCATTGTCCTCCTCAGTGGCCTGGCTAGGGTGCTCCCACCTTAGGGGGATGTGATCAAAGAGCCAGCCACTGAGTTCATGTCAGAAACAGTCCCAGTTCCCCTTACTAGGGAACACATTTGGATACTGAGCTGCCATGAGCTACATCTGAGCAGAGGTTCTAGGTTATCTCCATGCATGGCCCTTGGCTGGAGTATCAGTCTCAGAAAAGATCCCTGGATAAACCTACCAAAATCTGTAGTCCTAAAGAAGCTGAGCAAGAAGGAGGACCCTGGCCCTGGGTAAGATGATCAATTCTCACTCAGAAAGACAAATGTGATGGACATTGGAAGAAGGAGAGACTTCGCTTTTTGGATCAACATGGCTGTACTGATCTTTGTGCTTCGACACTTGACTTCACAGACAGAAACGTTTAAAAGAACTTCCCAGGGCAATCCAAGTGAGTATTGTGGCTTTTGCTGATTTCATGTTGCTGCTTGGTGATGGCCTTTAGACTGGACTGCTGGAACCCTTGATGACTGAGTTTGGTAATCCTCTAACGACCCATCAAGCCTAATCGGCAGGACGTAGATAAAGGGGTCTACAGCCCTTTTCCTTACTAATCTCCCATCTAAGGTTTCGGGAAATTGGAAGAGAGGTAAAGGTGCTTAAGATCCCTAAATAAATTAAGTTTGGTGAAAAATCTAAGACTGCATTGTCTCCTGTACCAATGAGTTAAAGGCTCTTTGCTACTTTTTCTTCTAATACATTTAGTGTGTCTGGTTTTATGTTGAGGTTTTTGATCCACTTGGACTTTAGTTTTGTGTAGGGTGATAAATATGGATCTATTTGCATTTTTCTACATGTAGACATCCAGTTAAGCTAGTATCATTCAATGAAGATGTCATCTTCTTTCCATTGTATGGTTTGGGCTCCTTTGTTAAAAATCAAGTGTCAGAATATGTGTGGGTTTATTTCTGGGTCTTCAATTTGAGCCATGAGCATGGGAGATCTAACTTCTAATATCTTCTTCAATTTCTTTCTTCAAAGACTTAATGTTCTTGTCATATACTTCCTTTACTTGTTTGTTTAGAGTTACATCAAGATATTTTATGTTTTCTGTGGCTATTGTGAAGGGTGTTGTTTCCCTAATTTCTTTCTCAGTCCATTGATCATTTGTATACAGGAGGGGTACTAATTTTTTTTTTAGTTATTTTTTTATCCAGCCACTTTGCTAACAGCCCAGGCTCTAAGAGCAACAAATAATAAATGGGAAATCATAAAACTGAAAACTTCTATAAAGCAAAGAACACTGTCAATAGAACAAATGACAGTCAATAGACTAGGAAAAGATCTTCACCAACCCTACATCTGACAGAGGGCTAATATTTAAAACACATAAAGAACTTAAAAAATTAAACACAAATAAACTAAATAATATAATTTTAAATACTAGGTATAGAGCTAAACAAAGAATTTTCAACAAAGGAATATCAAATGGCTAAGAAACACTTAAAGAAAAGCTCAATGTCATTAGTTGTCAGGGAAATGCAAATCAAAACAACTCTGAGATTCCATCTTACACCTATCAGAATGGCTAAGATCAAAAACTCAAGTGACAACACATGCTGGCAAGATTGTGGAGAAAGGGGAACCCTCCTCCACTGCCAGTTGAAGTGACAACCTGTGCAACTACTTTGGAAATCAATCTGATGCTTTCTCAGAAAATTGGGAATAATGCTACCTCAAGATTTAGCTATACCACTCCTGGGCATATGCCCAAAAGATGCTTTAACCATACAACAAGGACACTTGCTCAACTATGTTCATAGCAGCTTTATTCATAACAGCTAGAAACTGGCAGCAACCCAGAGGTCCCTCAACAAAAGAATGGATAAAGAAACTGTGATATATCTACACAATAAAATACTATCCAGTTATTAAAACAAAAATAGCATAAAATTTGCAGGCAAATGGATGGATCTTGAAGAGATCTTGAGTGGGGCAACCCAGACACAGAAAGACAAGCATGGTATATAAGTGGATATTAGCCATAGGATAACCATACTAAAATCCACAGACCTAAAGAAGCTAAGTAACAAAGAACACCCTAGGGAGGATACTTAATTCTTATCCAGAAGGGAAAACAGAGTAGACACAGGAAGCAGTTGAAGACAGGACAGGACTGGAGCCTACCTTAGATATCCTCTGAAAGACTCCACCCACCAGGGGATTGAAGCAGATGCTGAGACAGCCAAACTTTGGAAGTCTTATGAAGAAGGGAAGATAGAAGGACTCAGGAGAGGAGCTCCACAAGAAGACCAATAGAGCTAATAAACCTGGACCTGGGGGTGGAAGGCTAAGGAGACTGATGCAGTATCCAAGGACCATGCAAGGAGAGGACCTAGGTCCCCTGCCTAGATGTAGCTAATAGGCAGCTCAGTCCCTATGTGAGTTCCGTAGTAAGGAGAGCATGGGCTGTTTCTGACATGGACTCTGTTTCGTGCTCCTAGATCACTTCCCCCTGAAGGGGCAGCCTTGCCAGGCCACAGAAGAATATGATGTAGGCAATCCTGATGAAACCTGATAGGCTGGGGTCAGTTGGTAGGGGAGGAGGGATCCCCCTTTCTGAGGACTAGGGGAAAAGGATAGGGGGCAGAGGGAGACAAGGTGGGACCAGGAGGAGATGAAGGAGGGGTCTATGGTCGGGATATAAATTGAATCAATTACAAATAAATTTAAAATTTAAATTAATTACAACAATTTAAATAATTTTTTCCTACAACTCATAGGGCACCATGACCTTACATTGAGTCTACCCAACTTATTGGATGAAAAGCGTAACTTCCATTTTCTTTTATCTACCTCTTTCTTCTTTTAGGTGGTAGCTAGAACTTAAGTATGCTTTTTTTCTGGTACTTTGGGCTTTTTCAGGCTCTCTCTAAATCTCTCTGCCTTGCTATGTGGCTGATTGTCTGCCATGTGGCTGATTGTCTGCCATGTGGCTGACCTCCATGTTGGCTTAAAACAGCATGGCATTTTTCCATTCTTAATTCTCCTCCTCCGGGCAGCTGCTGAGATTTACAACTTGTCTGCCTTGGAGTAGGTTGTTTTTTTTTTTTTTTTTTTTTTTTTTTTTTTTTTTTTTTTTTTTTTTTGCTTTTTGTTTTTTTTTTTTTTTTTTTTTTTTTTTTTTTTTTTTTTTTTTTTTTTTACTCTAATAAATGTTCCTTTTTGAATAAACTTTGGTTTTCATGGCTCTCAAAAAATTAAAAATAAATAAACAAGCTTTGAAAGGACCCCATGCCAAGGCTCTCTGAAAGATGACTCTCTGAAACTGCTCTTAAGTAGCCATATTCACACTCGGTTTTTTTTTCATCTAAATTAACATTTAAAAAAAAACCATAGTTCCTCAGCTGTACTAGTTATGTTTTCAGACTTTGATGACTTCATGAACCCAGTCACTATCATACTGGAGGACATGGATAAAAATATTTCCATATTCACAGAAAATCCTTTTGGACGGAGCCGATCTCCAGATCCATAAAATTGTCAGAACTTAACACATTTACTCATTCTAAAAATATTTATTAATAGTCTACTATGTGCCCTGGAGGTATCAGTCAACAGTAGAATATGTGCTTAACATGGATGCAGTCCTAGGTTTCATAACTAACAAATAAACACACAAAAGTAGGGGGACGGGCATCATGTGGCTCTAGGAATACGACAGCACACAACACTGCCAAAGCCTTCTCTGTGGAGCCTGAGTGCTAGTTACAAGGAAAGAAGGATTAACACATAAGCAAAGTATATGACTTGGATTTAGTGTTGATAAAAGAGATGAGGAAAAGTTGTTCTTAAAATAGTAGACAGTTCTCTGTGAAGCAGATGCTGAAACTTGTGGCCCAACTTTGGGCAGAGGGCAGGGAGTCTTATGGAAGAAGAGAAGGGTGGGAATCGAGGGACACGGAGGGTACAGGAGCCCCACAAGGAGACCAATCAAGCTAAAAGATCTAAGCCCAGGGGGTCCTGCAAAGACTCATGCCTCATTGGAGGACCATGCATGGAGAGGACCTAGACCCCCTGCTCAGACGTGGCTGATTGGCATCTCAGTCTCATGGGGATCTCTGAGTGAGGGGAGAAAGGGCTGCCTCTATCATGAACTCAGTTAACTGCTCTTTGATTACTTACCCCTGATGATGCGGCCTTGCCAGGCCACAGAGGAAGAGGATCCAGGCAGTCCTAATGAGACTTAACAAGCTATAGGCAGATGGTAATAGTGGAGAACTCCCCCTTTCAGTGGACTAGGGGAAGGGGATAGGGGGAAAAGGGAGGTAGGATACTGGGGAGAGGTGAGGGAGGGAGACTTCAATTGTGATATATAATGAATAAATTGTGAAGAATAAAAAAGAAAAAGAAAAAAAAAAGTGCTCCAAAAGGGTGTAGGAGTCAGAAGAAATATGGACTGAATCTATGAAAATATGTAACAGAAAAATGACCACAGAAAGAAAAAACAGGTAATTCAAAAAGCAAAAGGCAGGTAGAACCTGTCCATACTCCAAAAGCTGTGCACTTATAATGCAGTGACATGTGAATGAGGTAAAGGAAAATCTATGTAATTGTGGATGAAATACAGATTGGAAAGAAAAATCCCTTACTGTCATATAGAAAGACTAGTTAAACTATTATAGTACCTTTTAGATAAAAGACTTCATCAAATTAAAAGATATGTCTGAAATAGTGACACAAAGAGCTTCATGAATAATTTACTACTACAAACCAATCCATAAATAGAGAAAATTATTTTTAAAGAACAACAATTTAGAGTCTTTAGAAAATACCCTGGGGGGCTAAAGCAGAGGTTAAGAGAACTTGCTACTCTTCCAGAGGAACTGGGTTCAATTCACAATACCCACATGGCAGCTAACAACTGCCTATATGTCCAGTTACAGTGGATCTGACATATTCTTCTGACCTCTATGGGCACCAGGTGTGCATTTGGTACACATACATACATGAATACATACATACATACACTCACATGTACACAATAAACAATTTTTTAACAAAGAAAGTACCTTAATAGTAGACAGTGAGTGAGAAACACTGGGCTACAGTCATGTCTATGACAGGCCCTAATTCGAGACAGGCAAGAGGAGGCCAAGAAAACAAATGACTGCAGCCACCATACAATGCCCTGTTCTTAGAGTATATGAAAAAAATTATTCATTATTCCCACCCTGACCACTGGCACCCATGTTCTCACTCCAAGGAGAGGTTACAAAAATATGAATATTCCATAGCTTCCCATAAAGAAGTTTGAGATAAAGGGTAATCTCAGAAAATAATGAAATCCCATCAGTATATATCTGCCATTAATATGTATTATTTTTTTAAGTAAGTTGAGAAGAGGAAACTACTAATGAAAGATTGCCGGGCATGTAAGAAAAAAAGTCATTTTTCTTTTTGTCGTTAGATATTTTGTGTGGGTATATTTGTGTTGTGTTTGCATGTTTGCATGTTCAAAATATGTAAGCACATGTATATATGAGGGTCACATCTGGGATATATGTGTAAGCCATAGGATGACAATAGGTATTCCCCTCTATCTCTATTCACCTGATATATTTAGACAGGATCTCTCACTAGATTCTGGAGCTTGCTTGTGTTGGCCATCATATCTGCCTGACATTTACATGGGTACTAGCGATCTAAACTCTAATCCTGACACTTACATGGTAAGCACTTTACCTCCTGAGCCAATCTCTGAGGTCTTGTTTTTTTGTTGTTTTGTTGATGTTGTTTTGTCTGGAGGCAGGATCTCAAGTTCAGGCTGGACATGAATTTTTAATCCCTTTGTTTTCACTGCCTGAGTGCTGAAATTACAAGTGTAGAACACCACACCCAGCTATTTAATGAGCATTTTGTGGTAAACAATTAAGGATAAGTTGGAGGCTTCTTTGTTCTCTAAATCACAGGCCAGCCTCTTTATGCAGTAGAATGAAAAACAGACATATCTATAAAAAAGTCCATTTAGAGTCAAAGAAACACTGAAATGTTGGTCAAAAAACAACTACAAGCAAATGTATATATATATATATATATATATATATATATATATATATATATGCATATATATAAATATGCATATATATATAAAGTATTTTAAGTGAAATAAAAGTTTACTAGAGTCACAATACTAGATTTAAGCTACAGAAAGAAACAAGCAATAAACTTGTCAAAGGGTTTCTAATCTAAAGTAGAGAAAGATAATAAGAAAAAATAATAAATAAAAATTAGTCATGTTATTTAGGTTCTGTGGATTTTAGTATAATTATATTGTATTTTAAGGCTAATACCTGCTTATAAACCATGCATCTCTTTCTGGTTCTGGGTTACCTCACTCGGGATGATCTTTTTAAATTCCAGCCAATTGTCTGCAAATTTCATAATTTCCTTATTTTTAATTGTTAAGTAGTATTCTATAGTGTAAATGTACTACAATTTCTTTATCTATTCTTCAGTTGAGGGACATCTAGTTTTTTTCCAGATTCTGGTTATTAGGAATAAAGCTGCTATAAACATATCTGAGCAAATGTCCTTGATGTATTGTGGAGCATCTTTTGAGAGGATGCTTAATTCTTGTTCAGAAGGTCACATAGAAGAGACACTGGAAGTGATTGAAGACAGGGAATAGAATGGAATCCTACCATAGATGTCCTCTGAAAGACTCTACCCTGTAGGATATCGAAGCAGATACTGAGACTCGCAGCAAAACTTTGAGTAGAGCACAGGGCGTGGTGCGAGAGAAGGACCAGACAGGAGCTCCACAAAGAGACCAAAAATCCAAAATATGTTGTCCCAGGAGGTCCTCAGAGACTGATGTCCTAAGCAAGGACTGTAAAAGGAGAGGACCTCGGCCCCTGCTCAGATGTAGTCCATAGGTAGCTCAGTCTCCATGGGGGTCACCTGGTAAGGGAAGTAGGGCCTGTCTTTGACAGGGACTCTGTTGCCTGTTCTTTGATCACTTCCTGCTGGTCAGGGTGGCCTTGCAAGGCCACAGAGGAAGAGGATGCAAGCAGTCCTGATGAAACGCTGGGGTCAGATGTATAGGAAGAGGTATCCCCTTTCTGAGGAGTAGAGAAGGAAAGATAGGAAGAAAGATAGAGGGAGGGTGGGATCAAGAGGAGACAAGGAGGGGGGCTACAACTGGGATATAAAATGAATAAATTATTTTTTAATAAAATAAAAATTCAAAAAAAATAAGAAAAAACATTAGTCCTCCTATACATAAAATGACAAACAAACTGAGAAAGAAACAAGAGAAACAGTGCCTTTCATAAAAGCCTCCAAAAAACATCTTCGGATGATTGTAAAACACTGAAGAAATAAATTGAAGAAGACACCATAAGATAAAAATGGCTCATGTGTTCATGGATTAACAGAATAAATATTGTGAAAATGGCCACCCTACCAAAAGCAATCTACACATTCAATACAATTCCATTAAAAACTCCAGCACAATTTATCACAGAAATTGAGAAAACAATTATCAATTTTATATGGAAACATAAAGATTCAAGATAACTAACACAATCTTGAATAATAAAAGAATTGCTGGAGTTATCACCATGCCAGATTTCAAGTTTTATTGCAGAGTTATAATAACAAAAATGGTATGGCATTAGCCTAAAAACTGACAAGTTAATCAATACAAAAAATTGAAGACACAGACATAAGTCCACACAAATATGGATGGACACCATATATTTGACCAAAAATATTTAAAAATATACACTGGAGAAAAGACATCTTTGACAAATGGTGTCAGTCAGGCTGGATGGCTTATGAAGATGAACATACATACAGATGAGAATAGTTCTTTATGTATTGGCCTGCACAAAACTCAACTCCACACCAATCAAGAACACCAACATAAAATGGGATACCATGAACCTGATCAAAGAGAAAGGAAGGATTAGACTTGAAAACTCACTTGCACAAGGAAGGGGTTTCTGAACAGGACACCAATAGTAATTCGAAGCCCAATAATTAATAGATGAAACCTTGTGAAGGAAAAACAAAAGCTGCAACGGACACCATCATTTTACAGAGTAGCAGCCTACAGAATAGGAAGAATATTTACCAATCATATATCTGATAAATGGTTGGTATCTAGAACATATAAAGCACAGAGAGAATGAAAGATCAAGAAAATAAATAATCCAATTTTAAAATGGGTATAGAACTAAATAAACAGAGAGTTCTTCAAAGATGAAGCACAGATGGCTGAGAAACACTTAAAAATATTCAACATCTTATTTTTAAGATTTCATCTTACCCTGGTCAGAATGACCAAGATCAATAAAACAAATGATAACACATGAAGGCGGGAATGCAGGGAAAAGAGAACATTCCTTAATTACTGGTATGAGTACAAACTTATACAGCCACTATGGAAATCAGTGTGGAGGCTCCTCAAGAAACAGACAGTCGATCAAGATTCAGCTATACCATTTTTAGGCATATATGCAGAGGACTCTACAACCAAAGAAAAAAAATCTACAGGAAAAAAATAGAAAAGAATTAGAAAAACTAAATGGAAATTTTAATAAAGCACATTTTATGAATATATAATTGCTCTCCATTCTATCAGATGAATTAATATAATCATAATAATACAGTTTGGATTTACAACAGTGTAGAATATATATATATATATATATATATATATATATATAACAATGATAGCAATAAAAAGAAATATGGAAAGGAGATGATTAATAAAAGTGGCAATTCTGTACATCACTGAAATAGAATACCTGAAGAGAATCTGGTAAATTTGGTTGTAATTTTTCATTTCTAAAGTAGAAATTAAGAAAATAAAATACATGTATACAATGAAATTCTGTGGATTAAATGTTACACTTGACTATATTTACTTAATGCAAAAAAAACCTATACAAAACCAGATGAATAAAAATGAATGATTCATATAGGCCTGGACTTGTTGGCCCTTGCCTAGTGTTACTGCGCTTAATTAGCTGAAGCTTATTCACTGTTGCTAGAACTGTAAGCAGGGGAAGGCCACCTGAAAATCAGTTTGGAGAACTCCCAAAAAGTTATAAATAAATCTGTCATATGATCTGGTATACCACTCCTTGGCATATATCCAAGGAACTTGACATTCTACTCCATAGATATGTGCTCAGCCATGTTCATTGCTTCTCTATTCATAATAGCCAGGAAATGGAAACAATTTAAATGTCCTTCAAGTGGCAGATGGGTAAGGAAAATGTGGTACATTCACACTATGGAGTACTATTCAGTTTTAACAAAAATGAAATTGGCAGATAGATGGAACCAGAAAATACAATATTGTAGTAATTCAGGCAAACATCACATGATCTTGCTCATCTAAGGTTCTAAGCCCAAATAGTCAAATGTGAATAGATAACCTTAAGTAACAGCAGAAATCAGGGAGGAAAAGGAACTATTGGAAAGGGTCACTAGACATAGGAATGGCAGGATATGAGTAACATGAAGGGACAAATGGGAAAAGCAGGTGCCAGAGATAACTGGAAAAGAAAGAGAAAGGTCAACCCAGAAGAAGAAGGAGAAAAAAAAGAAGTAAAACTAAATATGTTTGAAAAAGCCAAGAAGTGGGAAATAGTAAGATCTGGAGAGGACAGGAACTCCACAAGAAGAGCAACAGAACCAGAAAATTTGAACACAGGGGTCTTTCCAGAGACTCATACTCCAACCAAGTACCATGCATGGAGATAACCTAGAACCCCTGCACAGATGTAGCCCATGGCAGTTCAGTGTCCAAGTGGCTTCCATAGTAATGGGAAGAGGGACTGCCTCTGACATAAACTGATTGGCCTGCTCTTTGATCACCTTCCCCTGAGGGAGGAGCAGCCTTACCAGGCCACAGAAGATGACAGTGCAGCCATTCCTGATGAGATCTGATAGACTAAGATCAGAAGGAAGGAGAGGGGGACCTCCCCTATCAGTGGACTTGGGGAGGGGCATGGGTGAAGAAGGGGGAGGGAAGGTGGGATTAGGAGGGGAAGAGGGAGGAGGTTTTTTGGGGGGATACAAAGTGAATAAAGTATAATTACTAAAAGTTAAAAAAAAGAAAAAGCCATAAGAAATCATTTTTACTTATATAAAATTATATATAATACATTAAGTATATGCATATGTATATTTATAGGTATATATGTAATATATAAATACATATATACATGAATATGTGTATGTGTGTGTGGAGTATGCCACTTTGAAGTATAATGCTACCCCTAACAGTCACTGACTACCTAACAAAACCCCAGTAGCCATCATAAGACACCTTCTTTAAAGTTGTTAGTCAGGGGACTCCAAGAGACTCCCAGAACAATAAAAGTTATTGCTTTTTTGCCCTAGATTGCCACCCAGATTTTGAAGCTAAGTTTCTCTTGTCCAAGACACTACACACTTTGGACAAAGAACATAGAGGTTCTGAGAAGGATTCCCAAAGGTACTGTACAAGCTGCCAAGGGAGAGAAGGAACCAATAGTGCACACAGCTGTGACACCTACGAACCACAACATGACTTAGCATGGCAAGATATCCCTAAATATGCAATAGCGACATATTTTGGCAGTAGCTAATGGTAGTATAATTGGACTTATAAACCACTCAACAGGAGAGAAATCATTCCTGGTAGCATAAACCTATCCAACTTCCAAGAGCTAATGAGATCATGGATCTTAGAGAACATTCTACTATCACTTCACTAGACCAACTTCATTTTAAACACTTATCTTTATTCCCACAGATAAAAATACCTCCTACCCCTCATCAAACAAGCTAGCCTTTGCAGCAAAGAACATAGTAAAATAGCATGACTGATCAGTCTCCAGAGTGATCACGGGGTGCCCAGCCACAAGATACATCTATAACACAACTACTGTACCCAAGGCTCATGGAACATAGGAGAAGAGGAAAAAGAATTGTAAAAGCCAGAGGAACAAGAAGTCTGCTGTGAGATTGTATCTCTTAGAAATTACAGGGATACCTCACTCAGGATGATCATTTCTAGTTCTCACCATTTGTCTGAAAATTTCATTATTTCCTTGTTTTTAATTGCTGAGTAGTATTCCATTGTGTAAATGTACCACAATTTCTGTATCCATTCCTCAATTGAGGGACATCTGGGTTGTTTCCAGCTTCTGGCTATTACAAATAAAGCTGCTACGAATATGGCTGAGCAAATATAATACAGGCTAATCATACTAAAATGTGTACAGCTAAAGAAGGTAAGCAAGAAGGAGGACCCAGGGTAAGATGCTCAGTCCTCATTCATAAAGGAAAACAGGACAGACATCAGGAGATGGAGAAAACAGGGAATAGGACAAGAGCCTACCGCAGAGGGTCCCTGAAAGACTTTATCCAGCAAGATATCAAAGCAGATGCTGATACTCACAAACAAACTTTTGGCAGAGTGCAGGGAATCTTATGAAAGAAGGGGTAGACTGGAAGACCTGGAGTGGATGGGAGCTCCACAAGGAGAGCAACAGAAAAAAAAAATCTGGGCACAGGATTCTTTTCTGAGACTGATACTCCAACCAAGGACCATTCATGGAGATAACCTAGAACCCTGGCACAAATGTAGCCCACTGAAGCTCAGTATCCATATGAATTCCCTAGAAATGGGAAAAGGGACTGTCTCTGACATGAACTCAGTGGCTGGTTCTTTGATCACCTCCCCCTGAGGGGGGTGGCAGCCTTACCAGGCCACAAAAGGAGACTATGCAGACAGTCCTGAAGAGACCTGATAGGCTAGGGTCAGATGGAAGGGGAGGAGGACCTCTCCTATCAGTGGACTTAGAAAGGGGCATGGAAGAAGAAGGAGGGAGGGTGGGATTGGGAGGGAATGAGGAAGGGAGCTAGCTGGGATACAAATTGAATAAATTGTAATAAATTTAAAAATAAATTTAAAAAATCTCAAAAGAGAAGAAAAAGAAAGAAAGAGAGAGAGAAATGAAGAAAAAAGAAAGAAAGGACAGGGACGCTACATCCAAGGTACCTTTTATGTCAGGAAATGTTTTTATTTTATTTTATTTTATTTTATTTTATTTTATTTTATTTTATTTTATTTTATTTTATTAATTAAACTTTATTCACTTTGTATCCCACCTTAAGCCCCTCCCTCTTCCCCTCCGATCTCACCCTGTCTCTCTCCCTTCTTGGCGCATGCCCCTTCCCAAGTCCACTGATAGGGAAGGCCCTCCTCTCCTTCCTTCTGATCTTAGTCTAGCAGATCATATCAGGAATGACTGCATTGTCATCCTCTGTGGCCTGGTAAGGCTGCTCCCCCCTCAGGGGGAGGTGATCAAAGAGCAGGCCAACCAGACTATGCCAGAAGCAGTCCCTCCTCCCATCACCATGTAACCCATTTAGACACTAAACTGCCATGGACCACATCTGTGCAGGGGCCCTAGGCCATCTCCATGCCTGGTACTTGGTTGGGGTATGAGTCTCTGGGAAGACCCCTGTGTTCAAATTTTCTGATTCTGTTGCTCTCCTTGTGGGGTTCCTGTTGGGGAGGGGCATGCGTGAGGGGGAAGAGGGAGGGTGGGAATGGGAGGGGAGGAGGGGGGCTTATGGGGAATGCAGGGTGGATAAAGTATAATTAATAAAAATAAAAAAATTGAAAAAAATCGTGTATATATCCAAGTCCCCTGCAATTTTACCCTGATTATTACATAGGAATACTATCAGGACTATAAGAAAAAAAAATCTATAACAGCATTATTTAGAAAAGTCAAATGCTAGAAACATGAAAGAAACAATAAATGTCTATTAAATATAAGAGAATAGACAAAGGATTTATGAAATATTCACATAATATAATACTATATAGCACCAAAGATGAAAAACTAGATTTTGCCCAGCAACATGGGCAAATTGCTAGAAAATAATTATGAGAATAGTAAATAGTAGAAGAATTCTGCACTGTAATATCACTCAAATAACGCGGGCTAATATAAAGATGTGTATTTGTGGTGTTCAGTTGAGCCATATAAACTTGCCATTAGTAATTATAATTCAAACAAACTGGAATAATGCCGTTTGAATTTACTGAAACCTATAACAAACCCACAAACACACACACAAAAAAAGGTTAGCTGCCCTCTTTTGCTCCCTGTAGGCACTTAAGTGATAGACACATTTAAATGAAAATAAATATTTAAAAAAATATACACTAATAATTTATTTTTTATTTTTTAATTTAATTTAATTTTATTAATTATACTTTATTCACTTTGTATCCCCCCATAAGCCCCTCCCTCCTCCTCTTCCTGGTCCCCCATCCCTCCCCTTTCTTCACGCATGCCCCTTCCCAAGTCCACTGATAAGGGAGGTCCTCCTCTCCTTCCTTCTGATCTTAGTCTATCAGATCTCATCAGGAGTGGCTGCACTGTCATCTTCTGTGGCATGGTAAGGCTGCTCCTCCCTCAGGGGGAGGTAATTAAAGAGCAGGCCAATCAGTTCGTGTCAGAGACAGTCCCTGTTCCCATTATTAGGGAACCCACTTGGACACTAAACTGCCATGGGCTATATCTGTGCAGGGGTTCTAGGTTATCTCCATGCATGGTACTTGGTTGGAGTATGAGTCTCTGGGAAGACCTTTGTGTTCAAATTTTCTGGTTCTGTTACTCTCCTTGTGGGGTTCCTGTCCTCTCCATAGCGCATTGGACTTCTACACTAATAATTCAAAAAGAACTAAAATAATTCAAAAAGAACTAAAAATATTATAAAAAATATGAGCAAATATACAGCAACAAATTAGATTTAAATGAGATATAAAGAATCCTAAAAAGAATGATAGTAAAACTTATAAAGACATAGAATTTAATGATTCCTATAAAGTTTAATTATCCATTCAAAATCTTGCCATGAGGAAGAGTTCAGGCCCAGAAATTTTCACTAGTATATTTTATTATTAAAGAAAAAAATCAATCAACAGGTTAGCCTAAATAATAAGATGCATACTATTTCTCAGCTCATTCCACAAAGACAGCATCATAGTATAGCCAAAAAATTACCACTATTAAAAAGAAGTATGGAGCAATGTTTATTTTAAATATGAATGCACGTATTTGCAGCAAAATATAAGAAAATAAATCCAAAACATATAAAAGAGCTTAACATGGCCACCTGGGATTAATCCGGCTATACAAGACTGGTTTAATATCTGAAAATTCAATAATGTAATAAAGCGTATTTTTAAAATAAATGACAAAAACCGTAATACCACCTAGTCATTTGACATAATTCAATATCAGTTTATAATACCAAAAATAATACTAACAAACTTAAGTTAGAAGAGAACTTTCTCACCTAATAAATGGCATAATGGGAAGGAATAAATATTTTAAGAAGAAATGTTTAAGAAGAAAAGATAAAGATGTCCAGGCTTTCCTTTTTAAATTATTCACATTGTACTTTATTTTCTCCCATAAAGTATTTATCTTATGTGTGTATGCACATGTTTATAAGTGCCTACTTGACTGTCTGCACTGATGTATGTACATGTACATTACAAAGGCCAAAAGTTATATTTGTTTATCATTCTCGATCTATTTTTCTTTTTTCCCTCAAAATGATAAATTTAATATATAACATACAGTAGTGGCTCATTATATTCTTAGTAATTGGAAATACATTCTGCTCAAATTATTAGAATCTTAAGGAACAGAAACTGGAAACACTTCTACTCTCAAGCATTTCTAGGAATAGAGATTTACTGATAATCCACCTCATGAGTAGTAATTTTAAAACCCAAATCTCATGGGAGCTAAGGATAACCCCACTAGTTGAATTCCAAGCCTGTATTTAGGTGGTCTAAGTGAGCTGTATTATTTATTGTCTACTTGATGCCCATCAATTCCTTTTATCTGGTTTCATTTTATTTTTTTCTTTTTTTAATTTATTTTTATATTAATTGCAGTTTATTCACTTTGTATCCCAGCTGTAGCCCCCTTCCTCATTCCCTCCCAATCCCACCCTCCCTCCTTCATCTCCTCCCATGCCCCTCCCCCAGTCCACTGATAGGGGAGGTCCTCCTCCCCTTCCATGTGACCCTAGCTTATCAGGTCTCATCAGGACTGGCTGCGCTGTCGATCTACTTCTGTGAGGATAGTTTCTCCCTAAATTTGAGCTCACACTTTCTCAACTAGGCTAGAATCCAGTAAAGTGATCTTCCTGTCTCTGCCCCGCTCAGTGCTGAAGTTACAACCATTTGCAGAGATGTTCAGCTTATTACAAGGGTGCTGGGATCTGAACTCTATTTCTTAAGCTTGTGCAATAAGTACTCTTGATCATTGAGCTATCTCTCTAGCCCCTAAGATTTATTTCCTAATGGCATAGTCCCATAAATAGATAAATTCTAAAAATTACTCTTACACAAATTATCAGACCTAGCAAATGAGCTCAGTAAGATTATGGGACGCACGGTCAATGCATAAAAGTCAATTGTTAGAAGGCTTATATTCAGTCATAGACAGAGCACTTGCTTAACACGTACAAAGGCCAGTGTTAGATGCTTAACCATGAATAAACTCAATTGCATTCCCATAAATGACTAGTGAATGATATTAGAAAGAGTCAAAACAGAACTTCATCCAATATCACATAAAACGAATGAGATATTTCAGTGTAAAACTACTTTATACAGAAAATGTTGTAAAAGGAAATTAAATGGGTTCTCATTTCATTTTCGAGGGTCATGATGGCAATTCTCTCCAACATTAATTTGCATATCCAATACAATTCCCATCAAAATTCTAACAAGTTGTTTTATAGCAACTGACAAGAACATTAAACAGAAATAAAAAACACCTCCAATGGTAAAAACAATTTTACAAAGGTAAAAAAAAAAAATCTGCCAAGAACTTTCGTTTCCTAATTTCTAAACCTATTTATGTAAAGAAAAATATATAAATCAGAAACAGAACTGAGAGTCTAGAAAAAATTCTAATTATCACAACTAATTAAAATTTCCCAAAGATAAAATTCAATAGAGAGTAAGTCTGGTACTATTATGTGACTGAGATGATTTGATCATTTAAATGTAAAAAAAAAAGCATTCAAGTCAGTTGTGGGGGCAAATACATGTAATCCCAGCACTTGGAAGTCTGAGACAGGAAGACTGAGAGTTCTAGAACAGGGTTACATGGTAAGATCCTGCCTAAAAAAATAAAGACAGGATCTTACAAACAAAATACCTGGGAAAATAACTCAGTGTAATTGCCTAGCAACCTGTACAAAGCCCTGGGTTCAAAACTCAGCACAGGGTGTGTGTAGAGGGAGCGGGGGTGGGGGAGGGAACTCGGAGCTTCAGTTCAAGCCATATACAAAAATTATATAGAGATAAATCAAACACATATGAGAAATAAAGTTAAGTGATTTTTTTTTTACCTTTACAAACACAGAACAGACTGGTTTCTTGATTGGAAAATGAGGCAGAGAAGTATGAGGAATACCCCTTGCATGGAGAGAGGGTGTCAGTGCACACAAAGGAGGGAGCAGAGAGGTGAAAAGCTCTGGAGCTTCACTGTTGAAGAACAAATTCTCATGGAACAATCTGTAAGCTCATCTGTAAAGTATTGTTAATGCAAACTCAAGTCACTGGTGGCTTTTGTTGGTTATTAGGGACTAAACCTAGTTCCTCACATATACTAGGATGGATTCTCCCATATCACTGAGGTACATCCTCAACCTATAACTAATCTCCTTTACAGAAAACAAGAAAAAAGCCTGTGAGATTTTGTGTTTATCAAAGATTCCTTGGAGAGAATAAGTTCATAAGAAAAAAAAGATACATTTGAAATTATCAACCTTTAATGTGGTATACTCCAAGCCTTAATGAAGCCTAATATTCCATATTCACCTAAAATTATATATAAGACACAAACCTAAACATTTACACTTATATATACAGTTTAAATGAAGTTATATCACTTGAGCTGACAATATTCCCCATAAGGGCCATAGTCTATCTTTTTTTTTTTTTTTACTTTTTAAAATTTTTTTAATATTAGTTACAGTTTGTTAACTTTGTATCCCTGCTGTATCCCGCTCCCTCTTTCCCTCCCAATCCCACCCTCCCTCCCTCATCTCCTCCCTGCCCCTTTCCAAGTCCATGGACGGGGGGGAACCTCCTCCCCTTCATCTGATACTGGTTTATCAGGTATCTTCAGGACTGGTTGCAAAGTCCTCCTCTGTGGCCTAGTGGGGCTGCTCCTCCCACTAGGAGGTCAAAATCTATACACCTAAAGAAGATAAACAAGAAAGAGGACCCAGGTTATGATGATCAATCCTCACTTAGAAAGAAAAAGGAGATGGACATTGGATGTAGGAGCAAACAAGTAACAGGACAGGAGCCTACCACAGAGGGCCTCTAAAAGACTCTACGTAGTAGTATATCAAAAGCAGATATTAAGACTCATAACCAAACCTTCAACAGAGTGCAGGGAACCATAAAAAAGGGGGAGTTAATATGACCTGGAGAGGACAGGAGATCCACAAGTACCAAATATATCTGGGCAGAGGGGTATTTTCTGAGACTATTTCTCCAACCAAGGACCATGTATGGATATAACCTAGAACCTCTGCTCAGATGTAGCCCTTGATAACTCAGTATCCAAGTGGGTACCCTAATAAGGGGAACAGGGACTGTTTCTGACATGAACTCAATGGCCATAGACTATCTTAAAAGCCCCACAGTACCCAACATGAAAAAAAAAAAGTTCTCTTTTCAAGGTATTGGTCAGCATAGTTCAAGAGACTCCCCAAACAATTTAATCTACTGTTGTTATGTTTAGTTGCTTCCCAGAGGTAGAAAGTAAGTCATTAATGCCCAAAACATCACACACTTTTGACACAGGAATCAAAAGATTCTAGCTTGATCTGACATGAAAGCCACCTCTGGGATGTCTACCTCTGAGGATGAGAAAGGAGGGATTCAATCAATAGCTTTACCCAGCTGGCATGGATATGAGTCACAACAATGACCAGCATGGCAAGATATCCCTAGAGATCTAATAGTGGCAAATTATATCTTGGTGGTAACCACCAGCCTGCCAGCCATTTAATTGCACTTAAGGCCTGCTCAATAGGAAGGACATCATGCCTGGAACTAGAAAATTAGCCATGTACCTGGGCCCATGGATCTAAGGGAAGAACCTACTATTGCTTTTTTACTAGACTAGCATAATTCCTAACAGCCTTTTAAATACTTTCTTTATGCCCATAGATAAGTAAAGCTCTCACCTCTCAAAGGAACTTGTCTTTGCAGCAGTAGACACTATCACAAGACACTATGACTGGCCAAAATGCAGATATCAGCTGGTAATGTGGTGTTCAGTACCAATGAACACATAATACAGCATAAGTACTATACCTCAGGCTCGGGTAACATAGCAGAAAGGGGGGTGGAAGCATTAAAAAGAGTCAGATGAATAGGAAGTCTGCTGTGTGACTGAATATCTTAAAAATGACAGGGAAGTTACATCCAAGAGACCTCAACAATATGGCTGTCTAAGCAGGACCTGAACAATGACAACACCAATAGACAAGTGAGCACGGAAAGGGAAAATCTCACAAGTCCTTACTCCTAGACAAAGAACTACAAGTAATAGTGACTGCTGAGACAAGCATAATTAGTCTTCCCAAGGGACAAATCTCATAGTTGGTTATCCAATTCAAAGTGGCCATCCCTGAAATCCTATGCACACAAACAACACTAAATAGACTCAACAGGTTATATTTATATATGTAACAATAATAATAAAAGAAAAAAGATGTTTTGAATTTGAGAGTTAGGGCATGGGAGTGGTTGGAGAAAGGAAAGTAAAGGAGGAAATGAGGTAACTTATTTTTTAAAACAGAAAACAAAAGCACAACACAGTGGGGAACACTTATGTGATAGAAATAAGTCTTTAAGACTCAATGAAAAAATGGGCAAAATATATGATTAGAAGTTTATCAAATAAGTTTCACAAATGACTAAAGAACACATGGAAAATGCTCAGCACTATCAGTCATAAAGGCAAATTAAAGCATTTCAGATTCTCATGATTTTTTTTTCATTTCTTCAGGCATCATCAGTTTATTATAAAAGGGAGGCAATGAAATTATTTACATGATGAAATAGTTCAGAAAATTGGTGGAATGGGAAGCTTCATGTGATACTATTTCAACAGTGATTTCAGTCCACATACTTTTCCAAGAATGTCACCATCTCTAAGTAAGAAATAATCCCATTTATTAATTGTTGATCTTGGAGCCTGTGCTGTTGGTGTTCTGTTCAGGAAGTTGTCTCCTGTGCCAGTGAGTTCAAGGCTCTTTCCCACTTTTTCTTCTAACAGGGTTAGTATGTCTGGTTTTATATTGAGGTCTTTGATCCACTTGGACTTTAGTTTTGTGCAGGGTGATAAATATGGATCTATTTGCATTTTTTCTACATGTAGATATCCAGTTAGGCCACTACCATTTGTTGAAGATGCTATATTTTTTCCATTGTATGATTTTGGCATCTTTGTCAAAAATCAGGTGTCCATAGGTGTGTGGGTTTATTTCTGGGTCTTCTATTCGATTCCATTGATGCACCATTCTGTTTCTATGCCAGTACCATGCAGTTTTTATTACTGTCGTTCTATAGTACAGCTTGAGATCAGGAATGGAGATACCCCCAGAAGATCTTTTATTGTTTAGAATTGTTTTAGCGATTCTGTTTCTTTAGAATCCCTGCACAGATGTAGCCCATGGCAGCTCAGTGTCCAAGTGGGTTCCCTAGTAAGGGGAACAGGGACTGTCTCTGACATGAACTCAGGGGCTGGATCTTTGATTACCTCCCTCCTGAGGAGGGGAGCAGCCTTACCAGGCCATGGAGGAAGACAATGCAGCCAGTCCTGATGAGACCTGATAGGCTAGGGTCAGATGGAGGGGGAAGAGGACCTCCTCTATCAGTGGACTTGGGGAGGGGCATAGGAGAAGAGAAGGGGACAGAGGATGGGACTGGGAGGAGGGAAGGGAGGGGCTATAGCTGGGATACAAAGTGAATAAACTGTAATTAATAAAAAAAAAAATTTTTTTTTTAAAAAGAAATAATCCTTGTCATCTAGAACTACTTTGGTGTCTCTATATGCTGGGAGAAGAACTTTGTCTTCAAACGTCACACTAACTGGTTGGTTGAATCTCTCTGACCTTTCCTTTTGCATCTGATCCCACAGCCACTACTGTTGCTTGCAATACTTTTCTTTAAGACTTTTCTGGAAGCATAATGCCACTTTTAGTTACAGTTTTGGCAGCACACCTTTCAATCAATTCTCAGTCAAAGAGCAGAGGAAACTTTCTAAAAGCTTGTAGAGCAATAACTTGCCACCGCTGCAAGGAGAGTCCTGTGGACAAGCTCAGGACACATGAAAAAATGCCACCGTGAATTCTTATAAAAATGTATGACAGACAATAGTAAATGTTGGTGAAGATGTGGAAAAACAAGAACTCTAAGGCAGCAGTGGTAGAAACAAAAATCAGTGCAGCTACAAAACACATGGTTTTGTGTTTCTCAGAAAGTTAAAACATCAATTATCCATTCAACCCAGTAATTTCACTCTCAGGTATCTATCCAATAAAAATAAAAATATACAGCCACACCACCGCTAGGACACAAACCCTTATTTAAAATAGTCCCAAAATGGAAATAGTTCAAATGACCATCAACATATTCTGTGGAACAGAATAACAATGTTTAGCAACCCAGACAAGAGAATGCTAGTCAACAACAGAAAGGAAAGAACTAGAGAAGCATGGGTTAATCACTGATGTCTTGGAAAACAGCACGCTAAGGGAAAAAGGCCATCTATAAGACCAGGTTTGTTAAGTCAGGAAAGGGAAACAAACTTTCAGAAAGAAGGACACTGGAGGTAAATCTTAATGGGGTTAAAAATATTCTTTTTTTTTTTTCTACAACAGAATTATATAATGAGTGGATTGTTCTGTAAAGTCAATGATAAATTTTTCGATTGTATACTTCAGGTCAGTAGTGTTTTGACTGTAAAAGTATCTCAAAAAAGATTGTTTCTAAACCTAAACACATTTACGTACTCTGAAGCAGCAATTCTACTTCTAAGTGAATTGGCAACAGATGTTCATGCACACATTCATTTAAACACATGTTCACTTAGCACACTTAGATGGCTCACCCATTTAATCCCAGCATTCAGGAGTCAGAAGCAGGTGGATCGCTGAGTTCAAGTCCAGCCTGGTATACAGTGTGAGTCCTAGTACAGCTAGAGCAGCACAGAAAAATCACTGTCTCAAAAACAAAACAAGACAAGTTCACCTAAAACTATGTGCAATGGTATTTGGAATAGTCTCCTAACTTTAGGATGAAGTCTTATCATTTTATACTGGCTCAGCATCCATTTTAAACATTTAACCTTCTTCTACCTGAAGTAGGGCTTAGGACTTTACCTTCACTGTAACTTCCAGTTCTCCATGTCCTCCAAGTTCCTCAGTGGGGTGGTCCAGCTATCTATATTCCTATGGCATAAGAGGCGTAATCCACCCTTCATTCTATGCTCCTGCACAGACTGTTCTTAAATCTCATGGGGACAGCCTTCCTTCCGTAGTGAAACCACATGGAACTTGCACCTGGTTACTTTCAACCCATCATTTAGAATTCTCATGGAAAACCTGCTTGGCTATTGCCCTGGATCTAAATAAAGGCCTCATCCTATAGACCAAACTGGCTTTTATCTGAAGGTTGAGCACATTGCCCCACCAGTATCCATTTTATATTAGGAACTTGTGACTAATTGTTTTTTTATGTCATGGTTTGTGTTCTGATGCTTCTTCTCTGTCTCACCAGAATGACACACCCATACTTAACTTTAATCCAGTTAAATCTCCCTTAGAGAGTGGCTATGCTGGCAGGAATGAACTGGACAGACAAGAGCCATGGGTCATGTGCCAGTACAAATGAGTTTCCTGTGACTGAGACATCTAATCATAGCTCAGACAACTAGCCATTAAACTGTCTTCCAGGATAAAGAAGGAAGGCTGAAGATCATTATGTGTAAGATTTTTCAATTGTAAAACCGTAGTGTTAGGCACATATTTTATTGTAAACTTAGTAAGTATGATTTCTAAATATACTTTTAAAAGTCTATTCTGAGTCACATAGCATTGTTTTGGAAAGCCTGGAATAATCTGAGCACTCAGTGTTTACAATGTATTTAATTAGAAAAATAAGTTATAGAGTAACTAAAAAAAGAAACCTAACTATTTAACCAAAACAAGATTCTTTCCCTATTTAAATATCTAAATAGAAAAACAATAATAAATCATGTTATATTCAACAGCATGGCAAAAAAGGGAAAAGTTTACTTCAGTATAGCAATTTGTTGAACTTTATCTGAACTCCATATCCCAAGGAAACATTTACAAAGATTGGGAGATCCCCTTTGCCTTTGTGTTCTGAAAAACAAATAATTTCAAAGAATCACCCCACCCTTCCATATAGGAGACATGTCCAACCTTCTTCATGACTCATATAAACCTCACAATGACTCCCTTGATTGTCTGTCTCTATAAAATCTCAAATTTACTTCTTCCAGAGAAATTCCTCAACAATACAAATTTTCCCTGCTACAATAGGGGAACAAAAGCATCCTTTTAATTATCCAGTGCATCTTGTCTTTAAGGAAGCTCGAGGAATCAAAACAGTGTAGACATGCAGAACAATAAAATAGACCAGAGTTTAAAAGAAAACTCTCACAAGTATGCTGACATTATTTTAACAAGGGTATCATAATTATTTAGTAAGGGGTATTAAGACAGTATTGTAACAAATGACATTTTCTACAAACAAAATAATGAAGCTGGACCTGTCCCATACACCATCTACAAAAGTGAACTCAAAATGGATTGGTCTACATGACAGACACCCATATAACCCTAACAAAAAGAAGAAAAAACTTGGGAGGCTAAGTCAGGAGGAGGAGGAAGGGGTGCTCAAAGCCATTTGGAAACACAATTTTAAAATGACAATATGACAGGAGCCTACCACAGAGGGCCTCTGAAAGACTCTACCCAGCAGAGTATCAAAGCAGATGTTGAGACTCATAACTAAACTTTGGGCAGAGGCAGGGAATCTATGGGAGAAGGGAGAGATAGAAAGACCTGGAGGGGACAGGCGCTCCACAAGAAAACCAACAGAGCCAAAAAATCTGGGCCCTGGGGCCCCTTCATAGACTGATGAATCAACCAAGGAGAGTGCATGGAGCGGACCTAGACCGCTGCTTAGATGTAGCCTATGAGCAGCTCAGTCTCCATGGAGGACCCTAGTAAGGCAGTCTCTGGCATGAACTAAGCTGCATCCTCTTTGATTACCTCCCCCTGGTGGGCTGGCCTTACTAGGCCACAAAGAAAGTGGATCCAGACTGCCCTGATAAGGCCAGGGTCAGATAGTAGGGGAGCAGGACTTCCCCTATCAGTGGACTAGGCTAGGGACACAGGTGGGACAAAGGGAGGAAGGGTAGGAAGGAGAGAAGATTAAGGGGGGTGAGGTACAGCTGGGATACAAAGTGAATATATTGTAATTAGTAATAATAATAATAATAATAATAATAAATTAAAATAAATAAACCACAATACAATACTATCATATCCTTTAGGTCGGCACTTCTCAACCTGAAGATTGTACCCCTTTCATAGGGGTAATTATCAGAAAACAGATTATTATATATAATAGTAGAAAAATTAGTTATGTAGTACCAATAAAAATAAATACCACATAGTAGCTTACAACTGTCCATAACTCCAGTTCAAGGAGATCTGCCACCCTCTTCTGGCCTCCATGAGCACTGCACACATATAGTTAACATGCGTAAAGGCAAAATACTCATATACATAAAATAAAAATAAATAAACCCTTTAAATATATGGCAGAGGTTCAACAAAAACTGTCTATGGCTTCACAAGAAAAACCCAAAATTAGAATTACCATAGAATTTAGCAATTCCATATCTGCTTATAAACTAAAAGAAGTAAGAGTGGAATCTTGATGGGATGTACATCCATTTCTCTGTCATCATCATTCATAAGAACTAAAAGTTTGAAGCAACTCAGCTGTCTACCAACAGATGATTCTTGTGTATATAAACAGTGGGATATTATTCAACATTAAAAATGGCTAAAATTTTAGAAACACAGTACAATATAAGTGACCTTCATAAGATTATACTAAGTCAAATAAGCCAGACATACATAGGCAGGTGTTAAATGTTTGACACAGATGAGGTCCCCTGACTCTTAAGCAGTTAAATTCACAGAGAGAAAATAGACTGGCACCTGTCAGGAGTTAAGAGTAAGTAAAAATGGAAGGTTGTTACTTAGTTGCACAGATTTTGGTAATGCAAGATGGCAAGAGCTCTAGATATTAGCTGCACAATGATATGCATATATTTAAAATTGCTGAATACTGATTAATATGGATATATGCTTTTATTTTATTATATATGCTTTACTACAGTTAAAAGTAAAAAGCAAAAATAAAAAATTAAGATTAGATATACCTCAGTGGAGGCTTGATTAATTCTATGGAGAATTTTAATATACTGGCACAGCTAGATGATCTGGTCTGTTGCCCATAGAATTAGACTTATATTTTCTTTAGAGATGTTATTCTAATTTATTGGTGGCCTATACATTATTTTCTCTTATCTCCAAGAATTACTAAGTTTCAAGGACATGCATACTTGTTAATATGGTGGAATTACTTAATAAATGAAAATATTAGACACTTTTGGATTAGAAACACCATGGAGAATTACTGAGACTAAAATTACATTCACATAGAAAGTTTGAAAGGCACCTCAGGCTGAAAAATAACCTAGGGAGTAAGAGCTGATGCTAAAGGCAGCCATACAATTTACTGTCTTGAATAATAGGAGTTTATGGTTTAATTCTCTGCATTAACTTGAATTACTATTCCAGGAAATTCCTGCCAGTTCGTGGAAGCTGCAAACAGCTTCATTTCAGAAACTTCCTGGAAATCCATTTATCTGAACAACAAGCTATCACGTAGCTCTCATCTGGATAAATAGTGAATTCTTAGAACAGCTCAAAAGCGAGCTTGTCAAATGCCCATTTAGTCTTTAAAGTTTACTTCAAAGCCCTTGAAGACATAAGTCACAAGCTGTATTATAATGTTAATATAAAAATCATATAATTAAATTTGTCAAATTTTAAGTATTCATTTCCCATCAAAGACCCACTGAAACCAGATACCAAAAGCATTATAAATATGCACCCCCAACCTTTGATTTCCCTTTCTAAGAGGTTACAGGGACGGTGTTGTCATGGTAGTGGCTTTACTTTGTCCTCTAAATAACAAACCTGGATTCATTTGTTTAGCAGTCTATTCAAGTAGGTTTTGGAATCATCAAGTTAAAATGATGCAAATCTAATCCATAAAATACTTCTGGGGTATCACATTGCTGTTATGCTAAATAACAAAATCTTTACTCAGAAGCATTAGATACAGTCCTATAGGACCTGGCATCAGATTGATTAACAGATAAAATTTAGAATGACCAGTTCAGTTGAATTTCACATAAACAATGGTTTTTCCCTCCACATATGTAAGTCTGTTTATCTAAAATTTTAATTGAATTGAGAAACTTGTATTTTGACTTGCAAAATTTGGCAACGTTCCTCCGTCATTTTTTCGAACACAACTCCTCTTAAGTATCAGTTCTGAAAAACAAAACCTATTGGGTTCACAAAATCCCCTGTCAAGAACCCAAACCAGAACCCAGGTGCCTGGAGTCAATAAAGCAGGTAATTCATCCAGGCAGGAAGTAATTCAACTGTCAAACTGGGAGGGACCTGCAGACAACAGGTGTGTATCCATAAGGTTATGAGTGCACCTTGGGCATTAGCACTTTATGACAAATACAGCACTTTGAAAGGTACTATATAATGGGATATCCCACGGGCCTCTTTGGTAGGAATGAAATTAATGCTAAAAAAAAAAGAAACCTCACATTAAAACTTTGCTTCTTCTTGTATTTACGAAGTATTTCCAAGGATCATTCAAATAATCTGATGGCAGTAAGTTTCTGACTCAAACTGAAGATTTTCTAAGTATTTCACAGGGTAACAGAGACTATAATTGCAAAATTCCATTAAAATCCTGCACACTGCAAATATGAGTGTATGTGTGATTTGCATCCATGGTGAAACAGGACAATAATAGAAACAGAGCAAAGTACCAAATTGATAGTGAAAAAGAAGTGATTAACTGTTTTGTTTTAAATGAGGTTGTGGGGGTAATTATGGAGTCTCAGTGGGTAATGAGCTTGTTGTGCATGCATGAGAACCTGAGTTTAGATCTCCAGCACAAAGGTAAAAGGTGGACATGGCAGCACGTGTCTGAAAACTTACTGCTGGACATTGCAGCAGACACAGGAAGACCCCAGGAATCTCTAGCCAGTCAATTTAACAAACACAGTGACCCCCAGGTCCCCTGAAAGACCTTGTCTCAATAATAATGGGCATGAATAGACAGCATAGTGGCTAAAAGGACTTGTTTTTGCAGAGGGCCTGGGTTCAATTTCCAACACCCATATCAGGAAACTCAGAACTCTCTGTAACTCCACATCCAGGGGCTCAGATAACCTCTTCTGGACTCCACAAGTACTCATATATATATAGTACACATACAAACACTCAGACACACATGTACGTAAAATAAAAAAAAAATCTTAAGTAAATATGATAGAAAGGAAGATTGTGAGATCAATCTCTGGTCTCTACAAGCACATGCACAGCAAGCACACCAACACACACACACACACACACACACACA
Source organism: Psammomys obesus (assembly GCF_907164565.1). Lineage (NCBI taxonomy): Eukaryota > Metazoa > Chordata > Mammalia > Rodentia > Muridae > Psammomys > Psammomys obesus. The sequence continues at coordinate 2,862,751 of NW_026589447.1, read as the reverse complement.
CACACACGAAAAATAAAGTGAGCTTTCACTTCAGAGGCTACTGAATAGAATATGCCATCTCAAAAGTGAAGCATTGTGAAACTGAAAGCAATTAAGACAAGAAAGGAGACTGGGGGGAAAAAACCCTCAGTAATATAGTGCTTGTCCAGCAAGTGTGAGGACCCATGTTCAATATTCAGTATCACCTAAAAAACAAAAAAGCGAACAAAAGAAACTGGAAACAACCCAGATGTCACTCAACTGAAAAATGGATAGAGAAAATGTGGTATATTTACATAATGGAATACTACTCAAGGAAATCATAAAATTTGCAGGCAAATAGATGGAATTAGAAAAGATCATCTTGAGTGAGGTAACCCAGAACCAGGAAGATACACATGGTATATACTCACTAATAAGTAGATATTAGCCATTAAAGTACAGGATTATCATACTACAATCCACACATCCAAAGAAGCTAAGAAACAAGGAGGGAGCAAAGGAGGATGCTTCAATCCCACTCAAAAGGGGAAATAGAATGGATGTAGAAAGTAGATGAAGAGAGAGAACTAGCTGGAAGAAGGTATGGGAGGAGAACGAGGGTAAAGATAAGATGTGGGGAGAGTGGGCATGGGAGGCAAGAGATCTGTGAGAGAGGAGGTAAACCCAGGGAGGGCTATCTCTGAGACAATCTGGAGACCTGAGAGAGAAGAGGCTCCTGGGAGGATATGGGGTGACTCTAGCTGAGACTCTTAGATGCAGAGATAATAAAGACTGAAGTGGCCACCTCCTAGCCAGTGGAGGGAGGGGGTTATCAACCCACCCATAAAACCTCTGACCTGGAATTTACCTGGCATACAGGATGTGCAGGGGGAAAAGACAGTACAGAGAAAATGAGGGAATGGCTAACCAATGACTGGCCCAACCGGAGACCCATCCCATAGGAGAAAGCCCACCCCTGACACTGTTAATGATACTCTGTCATGCTTGCAGACAGGAGCCTAGCATGACTGTCCCCCTGAGAAGCTTCACCCAGCAGTGAAACAAAACAGATATTGCGACCCATAGCCAAACATTACAAGGAGCTTAAGAAGTCTTGTAGAAGAGTTGGGGAAGGATAAGAAACTCCCAGAAGAGACAAGAACCCCTTAAGAAGACCAACAGTGTCAACTAGACTAGGCCAATAGGGGCTTACAAAGAAAGAAGAACCAACAAAAGAGCATGCATGGACCACGACATATATGTAACTGATGGGCAGGTTGTTCCTCATGTAGGTCCCCTAGCAAAAAGGGGAGTGGGAGACGTATTTCACATGGACTCTGTTGCTTGCTTTTGGATTACTTTCACCCAGCTGGCCTGCTTTGTCTGGCCTCAGTAGATGAGGATGTACTAAGTCCTGATGCAATTGATATGCTGGGGTGGCTTTGTAAGGGAGGGCATTCCGCTTTTCTGAGGAAAAGGGAGGGGGAAAGGTGAAATGGGGTAGGAGAGTGGGACCAGGTGGAGAGGAGGCAGAAGCGGGCTGTGATCGGGATGTAAAATGAGTAAATGAATAAATTTAATTTAAAATGAAAGACAGATGCTCTTTAGCAGAGGGTAAAGCAGCTTGTTTTTGTCTGTTCTAATCCCATATATTAAATGAAGAATCCCTTTTGACTAGGATTTAGGTTTCAGTGAGAGTTTCTGCTTCTTGTGTATTAATATGACTGGTTTGCTACTTATAATCTATTCCCACCTCTTAGTTGTGTATCATTCAGATCTGAGTGATACTAATGCTATTTTTAGGGATTCACAATATATAGCTTTTAACGATATGGGGCACACAATTTGTATACTAGTATCAAGTATAGCCATGTACCAGATGGTTCGTTTTAGAAAAAAACAAAACAAAACAACAACAACAACAAAAAACAAACCAAAAACCTTCTACTGGAAGAGATACATATCCAAAGACAATTTCAATATAATATGATAGGTACAATAAGCAATGTGTTCAGTGGGGTTAGGAGCAAAGAGTAGTGTTAGACAATTCATCTAACACTTAAAATGCCTTAAGTTTGATTTTTAACATTATAAATATATATGTTTATATATGCGTATATCATATAGTTCTTCAAGATCTGTGGATATTTTATACATTGTTGAAATATAAATTCATTTATTCTAATTATTAATGTTAATCAAGTATGGTTTCACTCAGCTATGATCCTAGCACTCGATGGGCTGAAGCAAGAAGGTGGCAGATATGAGACTATCTTGGGCTAAGTAGTGTAATCAGAGTCAGTTTGGGCTATATAGGGGGATGAAGGTCAGTCAGTCTGTACTATGCAGCCAAACCTGTTTAAAAACAAACTTATCCTTATAGATAAGTTTATCATTTTGAGCTGCATGCTCCCAATCTTACTTTGTTCACTTTACATACTCCATAATACCTTATAAATATACCTCTTATGGAATGCAACATTCTAAATAAATATATTGACTGATCAACCCATGAAACCATCTGAGATTTATACTCATACTAGAGTAGAAATCACTGGGAATTTATAATCAATAAATTTTGTTGGTTGATATGTCAGGGCTGGTTGATCTCAGTGGGAGGCCTCCACTTTTCTGAAGAGAAACAGAGGAGGAGTGGTTGGGTGATGGGAGAGGACTGGGAGCAGAGGAGCAAGGTAAAAGTACAGAAGGGACTTATAATTAATTAATTGAAAATAAACAAATTTTGTTGGTATTTAATTTTTGCTTTGTTTTAACTTAAAAAAATATATGGAATTTTGTTCAAAAATATTCTAAAAAGGGAAATCCAAGATGGAGGCACCTAGAGGGCACTGTGTCAGACAAGCAGGACCACAGTGACTGCACAGTAAGCAACAGACCAAACTCTGGGCCCTAAAACACCAACAGTTGTGTTTCCCAGGTAAGAGGAAACTCCATGGTGCGGAGAGCAATTGGGTCCATTAGCAGGTCACCCAGCTAAACCCCTGAAGAGTTCACAGATCCTGGCAAGTGCTCACTCACCAGCCCAGAGCCAAAGGCCTGCGTGCTATAATCACCATCTCATACTGAACTGTGGGTCCCATAACAGCAGAGACTTGGTTTTCCAGTCAAGAGAAAACCCCACTGTGAAGGAAGCAATCAGGACTGACCTCAGGTCGCCCAGACAATCCATAGAAAAGGATCAAGGCTCCTGCAGGCCCACAGCTGCCAGTCCAGAGACCTGCCTCCATGCCCTACTCACTGTCTCAGGCAGAACTATGGACCCCAAATCACCAGAGATTGGGTTTCCCTGTTGGGAGAAAACACTACAGTGAAGGAAACATCAGGTCCAACCTCAGAGCACCCAGCTGAACGGCCTCACACACACCAGAAAAGTTCTTGGAAAAACTTCCTGGGTTCCTACAGGCACTCAGTAACAAGCACAGAGCCACTCTCCTGCGCCTGCATGCTCTACTCACCATCACAGACTGAACTTTAGAGCCCCCAAACATCGCAGAGAGGGTTTCCCTGTCAGGAGGAAACTCCAGGGTGGAGGAAACATCAGGTCCGACCTCAGTACACCCAGCTAATCCCAAGGAAAGTTCCTGGATTCCTGAAGGCTCCAAGCTCTAGCCTCCTGCTTCACCCATGAGTGCTGTGCTCACCTGCCACTGATTACCTCTTGGTTCCTGGGCCACACAGCTCCAACCTTAGACCTACAGCAGCCTCGAATCCACAGGATCGGCCCCCAGACACTGCTCCAAGTTGCAACCTGTCTCCACAGGTAAAGTGACCAAACCATGGGACACCCTGGTTCTTCAAGAGGGCTGCTCCCAGCAAACACCGTGCAAGAGCAGCAGCAACAGCTCACTAAACTCAGAGCAAGAAACCCAATGACAGGGCAGCTGTCTCCAGAACTCCTCCTGGTGAGAGGAGAGAGCCCCTGGCTACCAACAACCACAGTTACCACACAGGTTCATACACCTGATATGAGCTCTGGCAATTCCTGAGAAGCACGGCCATTCAGTGACCATACCCAAAGAGGTGAGGAGGTCTCCTTCAGGAACAACTATCTTCCTACCAAGGGGATTCTCCCCACCCTAGAATTCCAGGAGGCACCAGAAACTAACAACAAACACCTGAGACAGCCAGATGGGTAGATGCCATCATAAAAGCAAAACCAACAAAAGCAAAAGCAATATGACATCTCCAGAATCCAGTTATTCAGAGACAAGTTGCCCTAGACACCCTAACATAAGTGAAATTCAAGAACATGACCTTACATCTATGCTTATGAAGAGGATCATGGAGGAAACAAATAAAATGCATAAAGAAATAGAGGAAGATAAAGTCAAACAGATATGGCCATCGGTAAAACAATATAAGATGCAGCCAAATACTTTGTGGCCTTCAAAGAGGAAATAATTAAATCACTGAAAAAAAAAAAACATAGAGGAAATTTCAAACAAACATGTTAAGTAATTGAAGGAAAAACAGGAAAATACAGTCAGACAGGTGAAGGAAATCAATGGTTCAAGATCTGAAGACAGAATTGGAAAAATTAAAGAAGATACAAATGGAGGAAATCATGGAGGGGAAGAACTTAGGGAAGAAAATAGGAACTACAAAGGTAAGGGTAACCAACAGACTATAAGAGATGGAAGAAAGGGTCTCAGATGTGGAAGATACAATGGAAGAAATCAATATATCCCTCAAAGAAAATGGTAAATCTAAAAAAAATTCCTGATACAAACCATCCAAGAAATCCAACACAATATGAAAAGACAAAACCTAAGAATAATAGGAATAGAGGGAAAAGAAGATTCCCATCTCCAAGGCCCAGAAAATATTTTCAACAAATTCATAGAAGAAATTTTTCCCAATTTAAAGGAGAGGCCTATAAGTGTACAAGAGGCCTAAGAACACCCAATAAATTAGACCAGAAAAGAAAATCCTCGTACCACATAATAATCAGAACAGTAACTATATAGAATAAAGAAAAAAAAAATACTAAAAGCTGCAAGGGAAAAAGGCCTAGTAACATATGATGGCAAACCCATCCGAATCACACCTGACTTTTCAACAGAGCTTATGAAAGCTAGATGGGCCTGGATGGATATCATGAGGACACTAAGAGAACACAGATGTCAGCCCAGACTAATATATCCAGGAAAAACTCTCAATCATCATAGATGAAGAAAACAAGATACTAAAAGACAAAAAAAAAAGAAAAGAAAGAAAAAAGAAATTTAAACAATACCTGTCCACAATTTCAGCACTACTAAAGATACAAGAAGGAAAAATAAAACCCAAGAAAACTAACTACATTCAGGAAAACACAGGAAATAAATAACATCACTATAGCAAAACTAAAAGTAGCCAAGCACACAAACACACAGCATAATCAACATCAAAATAAAATCAAAAGATCTAACAGCCACTGGTCATTAATCTCTCTCAATATCAATGGACTAAACTCTCCATTAAAAAGACACAGATTAACAAAATGCATTTGTAAAGAAGATCCAACAATCTGTTGCATACAAGAAACACACCTATGTCACAAAGATAAATATTATCTGAGCGTAAAGGGCTGAAAGATGGTTTTCCAAGCAAATGGAGCCAAGAAGCAAGCAGGAGTAGCCATTCTAATATCTAATAAAATAGACTTTCAACCAAAATTAATCAAAAGAGATTGGGAAGGTCACTTCATACTCATCAAAGGAAAATTCCACCAAAAAGACATCACAATTCTGAACACCTATGCCCCAAATACCAGGGCATCCGCTTTTGTAAAAGAAATATTAATAAAACTTAAACCTTACATACATCACACACATTAATTGTGGGAGACTTCAACACCCCACTCTCAACAAAGCACAGGTAAACAAAACAGAAATTAAAGAAACAATGACTCTAAAAGAGATCATGAATCAAATGGACTTAACAGAGATCTACAGAACCTTTCACCCAAAGAATTTACCTTCTTCTCAGCACCTCATGGAACCTTCTATAAAATAAGCCATATAACTGGTCACAAAGCAAGCATCAACAGATGCAAAAATTCCCTTATATCCTATCTGACCACTATGGAATGAAGCTGGACCTCAACAACAGCAGAAATATCAAAACACCTACACACAAATGGAAACTGAACAACACTCTACTCAGTGACAGCTCTGTCAGGGAAGAAATTAAAAAAGAAATTAAAGACTTCCTAGAATTCAATGGAAATGGAGGCACAACTTACCCATAATTATAGGACACAATAAAAGCAGTGCTATGAGGAAATTTTATAGCACTAAATGCCTTCCATAAGAAATTCAAAACATCTCATACAAGCAACTTAACAGCTCACCTGAAAGCCTTAGAAAAAGAAGAAGCAGACACACCTAAGAGGAAAAGATGATTAGAAACAATCAAATTTAGAAACAAAGAATACAATTCAAAGAATCAATGAGACCAAGAGATGGATCTTTGAAAAAAATAACAAAATAGACAAACCCTTAGACAAACTAACAAAAAGGCAGAGAGAAACTATCCATTTCAGCAAAATCAGAAATGAAAAGGGGGACATAACAACAGACACCAAGGAAATACGAACTACCATTAGGTCTTATTAAAAAAGCCTATATACCACAAAATTTAAAAATCTAAATAAAGTGGACAATTTTTTGATTGATTCCACTTACCAAAGCTGAATCAAGACCAGGTAAATCAAATAAATAGTCCTATATCCCCTAAGGAAATAGAAGTTGTCATCAAAAGTCTCCCATCCAAAAAAAGCCCAGAGCCAGATGGTTTCAGTGCAGAATTCTACCAGACCTTTAAAGAAGAACTAACACCAATACTGTTCAAACTATTCCACAAAATGGAAACAGAAGAAACGTTACCAAACTAATTCTATGAAGCCACAGTCACCTTGATACCTAAATATCACCAAGACCCAACAAAGAAAAAGAAGTTCAGACCAGTCTCCCTTATGAACATTGATGCAAAAATACTAAAGAAAAAAAAATACTAAACAAAATTCTTGCAAACGAATCCAAGAACACATCAAAGATATGATCCACTATGACCAAATAGGCTTCATTCCAGGCATTCAGGGATGTTTCAATATATGGAAATCCATCAACATAATCTATCATATAAACAAATTAAAATAAAAAAACACATGATAATCTTCTTAGATGCTGAAAAACCATTTGATAAAATCCAACACTCATTTATGTTTTAAGTCCTAGAGATTGGGAGGGAATTTTGGAGGGACCTACAGCTGGGATAAAAAGTGAATAAACTTAATTCATATTAAAAATTTTAAATTTAAATAAAACTATCCTAGATAGATCAGGGATACAAGACACTTACCTAAACATAGTAAAGGCAACATACAATAAGCCTATAGCCATCATCAAATTAAAGGGAGAAAAACGTAAATCAATCCCACTGAAATCAGGGACAAGGCAAGGCTGCCCACTCTTTCCAAGTCTCTTCAACATAGTTCTTGAAGTCCTTGCTGGATAGCAATAGGATAAATACAGGAGATTAATTGGATTCAGTTCGAACAGGAAGAAGGCAAAGAATCAATATTTGCAGACAGTATACATAAGTGATCCCAAAAAATTCTACCAGGGAACGCCTATAGCTAACAAACAACTTAAACAAAGTGGCTAGATACAGAATTAACACACACACACACACACACACACACACACACACAAAAAAAAAATCAGTAGGCCTCCTGTATACAAAAGACAATTGGGCTAAGAAAGAAATTAGGGAAACAACACCCTTCACAGTAGCTATTAATAACACAAAGTACCTTGGTGTGACTCTAATCAAGCGAGTCAAAGACCTGTATGAATAAAACTTCAAGTCTCTGAAGAAAGAAATAGAAGATATCAGAAGATGGAAAGACTTCCCATGTTCATGGATTGACATGATTAACATAATAAAAACATCCATTTTACCAATCTACAGATTCAATGAAATTCCCATAAAACTTCCAACACAATTCTTCACAGACCTTGAAAGAAAATTTCTCAACTTCATATGGAATAACAAGAAACCTAGAACAGCGAAAATAATGCTCTACAAGAAAAGATCTTATGGAGGTATTTCCATCCCTGATTTCAAGCTGTACTATAGAGAAACAGTAATAAAAAAATGCATGTTAATGGCATAGAAACAGAAGGGTAGATCAATGGAATCGAATAGAAGACCCAGAAATAAACCCACACATCTATGGACACCTGATTTTTTACAAAGGTGCCAAAACCATACAATGGAAAAAAGATAGCATCTTCAACAAATGATGCTGGTATAACTAGTTATCTACATGTAGAGAGATGCAAATAGATCCATATTTATCACCCTGCACAAAACTAAAGTCCAAGTAGATCGAAGACCTCAGTATAAAACCAGACACATTAAAGCTTTTAGAAGAAAAAGCTGGCAAAAGCCTTGACCTCATTGGCACAGGAGATACCTGTACAGACACCTGAACAGAACACCAATAGCATAAGTCCTAAGATCAATAAGCAATAAATTGGAACTCATGAAACTGAAAAGCTTCTGTAAAGCAAGGGCACTCTCATCATAACAAAATGACAGTCTACAGACTGGGAAAGGTCTTTACCAACCCTATATCTGACAGAGGGCTAATATCCAGAATATATAAAGAACTCAAGAAGTTAAACACCAACAAGCCAAATGATCAAATTTAAAAATGGGGTACAGAGCTAAACAGAGAATTCTCAATAGAGGAATACTGAATCACAGAGAGACAAATAAAGAAATGTTCAACGTCCTTAGTCATCAGGAAAATGCAACTCAAAACCACCCTGAGATTTCACCTTACACCATTAGAATGGCTAAGATCAAAACCCTCAAGTGACAACACATGCTAGAGAGGATGTGGAGGAAGGTGAATCCTCCTCCATTGCTGGTAGGAATGTAAACTTGTACAACTGCTATGGAAATCAATCTGTTGCTTTCTCAGACAATGAGGAGTAGTGCTACCTCAAGATCCAGCTATACCATTCTAGACATATCTCCAAAAGATGCTCACATTTACAACAAGGACATTTTCTCTGCCATGTTTGTAGCAGCTTTATTCCTAATAGCCAGAATCTGGAAACAACCCAGATATCCCTCAGTTGAATCCATACAGAAATTGTGGTATATTTATACAACAGAATACTACTCAGCAATTAAAAACAAGGAAATCATGAAATTTGCAGGTAAATGGATGGATCTAGAAAAGATCATCCTGAGTGAGGTATCCCAGAAGCAGAAAGACACACATGGTATATACTCACTTATAAGTGGATATTAAACATATAATATAGGATAATCTTACTAAAATCTGTACACCTAAAGAAGCTAAGCAAGAAGTAAATGCTCAATCTTCATTCAGAAAGGAAAGTGAGATAGATATTGGAAGAAGGAGAAAACCGGGACCAGGACTGGAGCCTACCACAGAGGTCCTCTGAAAGACTCTACCCTGCAGGGTATTAAAGCAGATGCTGAGACCCATAGCTAAACTTTGGGCATAGTGCAGGTAACCTTATGAAAGAAGTAGGAGATAGAAAGACATGGAGGGGACTGGATCTCCACAAGGAGAGCAACAGAACCAAAAAATCTGGGCCCAGGGGTCTTTTCTGAGACTGATATTCTAACCACGAACTATTCATGAAGAAAACTTAGACCCCTTGCTCAGATGTAGCCCATGGAAGATTGGTCTCCAAGTGGGTTCCCTAGTAAGGGGAACAGAGTGTCTCTGACATGAACTCAGTGGCTAGCTCTTTGATCACCTCTCTCTGATGGGGGAGCAGCCTTACCAGGCTACAGAGGAAGACAATGCAGACAGTCCTGATGAGATCTAATAGGCTAGTGTCAGATGAAAAGGGAGGAGGACCTCCCCTATCAGTGGACTGGGGAAGGGGAATAGGAGATGAAGAGGGAGGGGGAAATTAGAAGGGGACTATGGAGGGGCTACAGCTGGGATACAAATTGAATAATTTGTAATAAAAAATTAAAAATGTTTCTGATAGTTATACCATGAGAAACGATGAAATTCTAAGTGAATGTATTGTTGACATAAGCACAGCCATGCCAAGGATGCCAATACTTCAGACTCATGGGAATGGTGAAACCCTTCCCAGGTTAGATTCCAGGAATCAGCAAAGCCCTTCTCTTGTTCATGTAGGGAATACTGAAAATGTGTTAAAAAAAAAAAACTGGCAATGTCAGCTTTCTACTTCTAGACCACTATAACCTGAGACTATTCCCTAAATAGACCACCCATCAAAACTAGCTAACTCCTCCTTGTGCTATACAGGATAAACTCTCTGAGTGAGGCAAAAAAGTGTCCTTTAACAGAGCTAGCACAGCTCATTTCAGCATAGTTCACCCAATCTCAGCTTTTCTATATGCGTTTCCTGTTTCTTCAGTGTCCATAATTTCTTCATTCTCACATCATCACAGTGAAGTTTCCAAGACCAAGCCATGCTGGATGTGGCAATTTATACTATTAGTATAGAATATCTAGGATATATCTGAATACAGAACCACAGCTAGATAATGCTGAGGTCGGCACTGTACTCTAAGGTTAATATTTGTTGTCAATTTGACTGTATTTAGAGTAAACTAAGAGGCAAGCTTTTGGACATGACTGTGAGGGATTTTCTTGGTTACATTTACTGAAATGGGAAGGTCCATGCTGACTGAGAGTGGTGCTTTCTAGATGTGGGCTAGATATGAGGAGGCTACAGAGAGGTCTCTTCTGCTTTGTGGCAGCTTCCCTTATATCATGTTGGAGAGTTTCTCCACTTTGCCCCTGCCAGTCCTCCTCATTGGCATCATAATCCAGTTTCTTCAGATCCCCTAACAGCCAATAAGTCTACATGGATCTCCAAAAATCCTCCAGACCTTCATTGCCAAATTGGGACTGCCATACAGCATTACTGACTGGATTCTGGGTTCTCAGACTGTCCAGTCTGAAGACAGCCATTTTGGACCACTCAGGTTGTATTGAGTAAAACAAACAAACAAA
>NW_026589447.1:2830930-2851727 GCF_907164565.1 Psammomys obesus | reverse complement strand
AAAAAAAAAACATTTTTTTATCTATGACAGCAAAATAAATTTTAGGAAAGACATTTTCTGCCCAGAGCTAGTGAGGTAAATGTGGCTGAGGGATATATGGAAAACAAAAACAAAACAGAACAACAAAAAAAATTGCTCTGGGCCTGGTCTAACAGGCTCATGTGAAGGGAAGTCCAGGAAGAAAGAATAGCACTGGCCTATATATAACTTGTTCCTTTTCTGCAACAAGAAATAAGAGGAGAAAATAAAAGAGCCAGCCAGAATCATGGGTAATATGCAATGATCCTGTCAATTTACAGCCTTCTAACTTACCTTTCATTAGTTTCTATATCGAAACAGAATCTCTTGTCAATTGACTCTGTCTTCCTTCTGACGCAGTACTTCAAGGTTAAGTCCATGGGTCCCTGATATGAGAGAAGCATTAACAAGCATTTCTTTAAAATTCACACAAGTTTCCTCCTTTTCCTGTAGTATCCTCAGGGTCACTTGGATGATGTTGACCAAGACAGAAGGAGTAATATGTTTGAGAACCTTTACCTTCAACTCTTAAAATAACATGGCCAGTGGCTTCTCACTGTTCAAAGAATCAGTTGCCAAGACCAGGAGAAAGCACTCAGGGTAGGCCAGTGCCTTTTCCCCGGCACAGTACACTCAACAGGAAGCTCAGTGCACATCACCTAAGGGCAGTGCAAAGGAGATGGATTGCCCAAATGGCATTAAGTATATATAATCAAATTTTCATGAGGCCTCTGAGGAAGAAGCTGAGACTGGCTAAGGAACTATCTGAAACTACCCTTAGAATATGTGAGAAAAGTTGAGTGTAGGCACTTCCTACTGGATGTGGCAGTACGCTCCTTCAGGATGACAAAAATCATAAAAACAGGCTCTCCAGAGGTCGAGAAAAAGCACAGAAATAAGCAAATTTGTTTATGAATCAAAGCAATTTTTTATGATTGATACATGTAGGGTAGCGTGATTTGTAATTTTCCCGTGGGAACACAAATATGCCAAACTCCTTGGTGGTCATAGAAAAACCACCTGATTCTCCATTGTTTGTTTTCCTCTATTATCTCAGCAGGGTCAATGTAGCACCAAAAGAGAGAAAAAATTTAGATAACACTACGGACCACATACTCTACAAGGTTTTTTTTAATTAGGTGTTTATTGTTTTATGAAGTAGTTTAACACCAACTTCCCTCACCATAACCCAGAGGTTAATCTGAGAAGCAAACTTGCTTAAAGCTATGCAAGTTGGTAAGGTCCAAGTAGCCTGAAAGTAGAAAGCTTATGATTTGAGATATTGCTGTAGTTATGGCATTTACTAGCTCTGTGACCATGGCAAGTCAGTTTTTCTCTCTCTGTCTTAACTTCACAACTCATTAAATAAGAAGAGTATTATTAGCCTACAGTACTATTAGTTACTGTCTCAGAAACATTTCTTAAGCTCCAGGTCCGTACTTATGGCACTATTCCATACAAAACAATATGCATCACTGGTGAACACCAAGTTATTCTAAGTCAAACAGTAAACAGCTCACAGAGCTAAGATCTATACCCATTTCAGACATGCATACATGCATACCTGTAATCCACAAAATCCAACCTGAGTGAGAAGGAGAAAAAGTTCAAGGCTGGTCTGAATTACACAGTGAGAGCCTGTCCCAAAATTTAAAATATAAAAGTAAATAAAACTCAGTATATAAAAAAATCCCATATCTTGGTGCCCTTTAGTTAACTAACAGGTGTTCCTCTAGCAGTGAGTTCAGCCATTCATGGGCCAATCCTTTCTGCTGTTCTTCCACTACAAGAACTTAAGCCTCCATTAACTCTTCAATATGTAACACTTGGCATGTCATATATGAGTTTCTTAAAGCAGATGACAAGACCCATGCAGGCATCCTCCCTTTTTAACGTTTTCACAACATCAAACTAGCATCAACAGTATAGCAGCTTAGGATCCTAGGCCCCATCTACACCACTCTAGCTGTATCTCTAGCCTCCATCAAATATTTTATGTCCCATGAGTTCAAAACAGTTCACATACAAACCATACTCTTTAATGACTCCATGCCTTTGCATGTACTGTTCTCTCCATCCAAAGTAACTCTTGGTCTGAATGTACTACTACTTGTTCTATAAACTACACTTCAACTTTCTTCCAACTCCACACTGCCCGCTCCATGCTTTGTACTTTATGTGAAAATGCTCTGTCTCCAGTACCTCATCTCTGGTCCCTAGTAAACGGAGCTCAAAAGAGTTTATGAACTCAATCATCAACCTTTTCACTCTTCTGATGAGGAAGGTGCACCTGAGTAATATTAAATAATTAATTCAAGGTCAAAACGCAAGTTTGCCAAGGAACTTCTATTTAAACCCAGCTCTTTCGTGTACTGGGGAGTTGGGAGGGTGGGAGCAGTACAAGTTCATCCTTGGCAGCAAGGGTCCTGACATGGTGAGCCCTATCACCAGTTCTATAAACCCAGTTACTTAAATTCAAAATCCATCACTTCATTCTTACTCTTTTCCATTATGTCTAACATTGAAGGATAAAATTCCAACAAAGTACTGCTTTGGAGGAAACAGGTTATGAGTATTATATAATAAATATTATGAGTATTATATCATAAATAAGACTTTACAGGTTGACCTGGTATGGGACTTGGGTCAATGTCATAGTAAAGAATAGGGTGAATTCTTCAATCTCCAAATGGGTTCATGATATGTGCTCCACAGTGCTGCTAACAAAGGAAATAAGGTACATGGTAGAATATGTCTTTGGAAGACACTGGCATTTAGGAAAAGGTGGCTCTTCTACCACCATAACCACTGCCACCACCACCACCACTACTGCTACTACTATCATCATCCTAGCATCATTTATTTCTATTATTTACCTTTCAGAAACATGTAGTACTACTTGGAGTGGTGTCAGAAGACTGAAAAGAAGAAATTATTTTCAAATAGAAATTGGGTGAATTCAATAACTACTTCTATTTTATTACTATCTTCTCAATGAGAAACTGAGTTCCTCTTTCCATCCCTTGAGGGATTCCAAATTAAAATTTCTTAGGCCCAAAGCCAGGCACACATGATAATACTTAGAAGGCAGAGGCAGGTAAATTTCTGTGAGTTCAAGGCCAACCTGGTCTACATAGTGAATTCCAGGACAGCTGGAGATCCATAAAGAGACAAAAACAAATATCTCACAAAACAAAAATCTCACAAAACAAAAATCCCACTGAAGCTCAGTATTAGGCTCATACAATTGCCATTTTGCAAGCATCCACTCAATGAAACAAAGAGGAAAGAAAAACTAAACTGCTATCATATGCTAAGGATATAAAGGTGGTGCCTATTGATTTTGTCTTGAACAAAATGCTCTTTTAAACAGGAATGAAAAACCTAAAAGTTATTACTCTCTATGAGAGAAAAGCTAACATGCAGATTCCAGATAATAATTTGTATAGAATAAAAAGAAACTGGGGGCTTAGAAAGTAGTTCACTTGTAAGTGGCAGAAAGTCCTGGGTTTATCCCCAGTACCACATAAACTAGTCATGGTGATATACACTGGTAATTCCAGGGCTCAAGAAGTGAGGCAGATACAGAGTCAATAAAATGTAACTAATAATAATAATAAAAAGAAGTGAGGCAGGAGAATAAAAAGTTCAAGGTCATGCTTCACATCATAATGAGTTTGAAGCCATCCCATGCTACTTGAAACCTCATCTCAGCAACTGCCATGCCCTAACATGAAATAGGAAAACAAAAGACTGCAGCTAGTATTTCTCATAAGCATTTGCTACTCAGCTACAATAGACAAGTTCACGCTAATTAAGAACAAATTCTGTATTGTAGCCCAAGATGATTCTGATTAAGCATACTGACACAGTTACCTAAGGCTGGACCCCAGCTTAAACCTACACTTAAGGTACAATAGTAGGCTCAGTGCTTAAAGACCCAAGCAAAAAGGAGTTTTCAACAGTCTGGAATCAAAATCAGTCTCCTCTAGTTTTCTATGTACAAGTTATCCCAGACTGGTCATCTACAGAAAATACTGTTAACATAAATTGGCTGTTTTCTCCAAATTCCCATCTAGCTAATTTGGGTCTTCGTGTGTGTGCTTAGAGCTTCCAAAAGTATGTAACTATTTAATGTGGGTATAGGTAATGTTAGCTTCAATATATATACATACATACTTTTAATAAATGTATACTTATTAGATATAATATATATATATATTAAATGTTAGGTTTAAGCTAGGGTACACCCTTAGGTAAATGTGTCAACAGGCTTCAGCAAATTCATCTTGGGCTATACTACAGAATTGGTCATATACACACATACACACACACACACACACACACACACACACCACTTGTTGGAAGAAGGTATCCTGTAATGTGTTTTCAGATGCTGATTTTAGTACCCTGAGATCTGGTTACTGACTTGCCACAGATATTGTTATAAGTATTAAACCATCTCTTATATCCTTGTTATGCAGAGAATGTTCTCCAATTAATTATCTGTGATTGGTTAATAAAGATGCTGAGGCCTGTGACTAGGCAGAAGAGAGGTACACAGGGCTTCCTTGAGGAACCACAAGGAAGGAGAATATGCAACAGGAAAAAAATAGAAAGGATCTTGGTGCCTGGACTGGATGGACTGAGAGCACAAGGTCAAGGGAAGTGTGCCATAGGACAGACTGATGCAGAAGCCACTCAGGAGTCATTAGATTGGCAAGCGATTGGACTTTATGTGGATTTTAAGACTAGCAGTATTAGAATACATCAGAGCCTGCCCAGAATAGTGCCTACAGATTAATAATAAATCATAGTCTCTCTGTGTCAAACATTGGGGAACTACCAGGTTAAAGAAAACTGCTTCCACATTAATTTCCAGTATTAATTAATATTTATGGAATAATTAATTCCTTCTACATATAATTTTAATGAAAGCATCTGGAAATTAATTCATACTTTTTAATAGTCACTATTTAAAAGAATTATCTATGTTTTGGATATGTTCTTTGTAAAAGTGATAGGTAGTTAAACAGGCTGAAAAGGTAAAGACAAGCTTACAGGCCCTGATGATAGGAGCTGCATATTTAACAACAGCTGTTAATCCCAAAACTCAAGATTCTGAGGCAAGAGACTTGTTGCAAGCTCCAGGCATAGGTCTCTGCTACACAATGAGTTCCAAGCCAACCTGGGTCACAGAGCAAGACACTTTTTAAAAAACCAAGCCAAATAATAACAACATTGGGCCTGATCTTAGTTATGTCTCACGTAAACTTAGGCCAAGGAGGACATGTAAAACTATGATTTGACATGATAATGATAGACTTGATTATTTGCCACTGTGTCAATATATATTCTTTTCTGAGCTACAGTCGCACAGATGAACTCAAAAAGTAGTAGTAACAAGAACTGACCTGCTTAGCACCTGGCTTCTGTTCCATCGGTGTCATGGTGAGTGTTCTACTCTCTTTCTCATACCGGCAGTAGTATTTCACCCAGGATATCCCCAGAGCCCCTATAAAGATAGGAGAAAGTGAACTAGCAGAATGTTTCAGCTACCCAAAGCAGATGTTTCCTGTTGGCTTTTTCTCCAGTGTTTAAGCCTGAACCCAAAGCCTCTACATACTATGCATATCCCCAGCCTATCAGTTACTCTTTGTAGAAAAAGCCGAGGTCAATCTGTGCCTTTTGCTGGTGCTCCATCGTTACCTATCCCATATATTGGCTGCACCCACAGAGATACCAATTCCTCACCAATTGCTTCCCATATAGATTCTTGGCTCATTCAAAACCTATTCTTCCTGCAACAGTGCCTGGGAATAGAGACACCTATGCATCCAGAAGCTGGAATCCCCTGCCAGCATTCCTCTTTCTTGAAACCTCCCATTTGACTACCATTGAGTTGTATCTCCTTGCATGTCTCTCCTTCAACTATCTCCTTGTTGGGAGCCATGACTCCAGCGGCCTGCTTTGATATTTAAATCTGGGCGGAGAGATGGCTTTTAGCAGGCCTTTACTAACGGCAGAGAAGAACTTGCAAGTCTATCTCCTTTTGTTTGTGACAGCAGGTGGGATAGCTTGTGAGGGTCACACCTCTTCCTCAGGCTCTTTGTGCAAATTAACCTATTATTCTGAGATGTTTTACTGGCTAAAAGTAACTCCTGACAAATAAAGAGGTCAGAGGGCTGGAGGCAGAGGAGGAGGCAGAGACTTGAGACTTGCTGCTCGCGCTGCTTGCTGCAGCAGCCTGCCTTTTGCTGTGGCTGTTGAGTCTGGACCTTTAAAAAGTTTCCTGTGTGTTGTGTGTTTATTTTATTAATATTAATCCTCACTCCCGACTCAAGAACCATTCAACTCTGCTGGCTGGCTCCGGCATCACCTACCCCTTTAGCAATTAATTAGTTAAAGGATGTTAGCATTGTCTTGTTTTCCTAATACTTGCAACATTTTTCCAATAAAATACAAATTTACTTTTTTTCTCCCATGAATCATTTCAGCAGACTTCTCTCATTTCCCCATCTCTGGTTCACTCCTATCCAACCCTTTTAAATATCTTTCTATTGATGTAATTTCCCTTGTTATAAATCAGGCATGATTTTTCCACTCTCCCCAAACAACGTAGTCTCCAAAGCCACCATACTTTGATCAAATTGACAATACTGGCCTTATCACTAGCCACCCTCACCTCTATGCTCCTGTGTCACTGAATTATTTTCAGTTCCCAAATAAGTGGCCATATAATTTGTACTGCAAACTCAGCACATATTTAAGAATGGATTGAACACAACAAATATTTCAGAATGAATAACTTCATCAGGACAACAAGGACTAACCTTGGCAAACCAAGACCTAAGTATGAAGTATGATCTCCAACACTCATGTGTCTCTGCTCATACGCAGCACACACCTGTAGTTCTCTACCCCATTTTTTAAATCTATTACTTTTTTACCAAACATTCAAGTTCTAGGTCAAACATCTCTTCCTCAGAGAAGCTCTTAGATATATGCCCCAAAGAGAGTACTCAAAATGCTTCATGAATATACTTTCCTATCTATCCTATCATTCTAAGAATTGCTTTGAGAATAAAAAACGTGTTAGATTCATTTTGTTTTTGTACTCTCGGTGTGTTACATAGCATTTGGTAGAAACGATGCTTGCTGAGCATCATTCAGCTGAGTGACAGTCATTTGGAAAGTTAGCAAACTGAGGTACAGAAATATCACACAGAATGTATCAGAGGTTCTCAATTGGGGGCAGATTTACTACACAAAAGACAGTTTAGATTTTCTTGTACAGAGAGTACACAAAGGGAAGAGAAAACTGGAGTGCTGCTCACTTCTTTACACTGTAAAGCAGTGGTTCTCAACCTTCCTAATGCTGCAACCCTTTAATACATTTCCTCATGTCATTACTCCCAACTATAACATCATTTTCGTTGCTACTTCATAACTGTAATTTTGCTACTGTTAAGAATTGTAAAAATATCTGCTTTCCAATGGTCTCAGCAGACCTCAGTGAAAGGGTTGTTTCAACTCCTAAAGGGGCCACACCCCCACATTGAATACCACTGCTGTACAGGCTCTGAGGATGATAGGCGGAATAGAATACACTGGAAAGAGTATCTGTTATGGCATAGGATACATCTAAAATTAACATATAGCAACTGTTCTAAGCCTCAGTGGTCTCATGTAGAAGTGAGCAAAATGTGGAATCAAAGATTAAATGGGATGAGGCTTTTAAAGCCCTGCACATAGTATATGTAGTAAATATGACCTTTCAGGCTCCTTTGCTTTATCTCCTTTTTGACCCAAAGTTCACCATACGCAATTAACATTATACTCAGATGCAAATACCATTCCTCATCTTGAATCTCAGAGAAAAGTTTACATCTTACTACTGTAGAAACATAGTAACTTAACCCCCTCCCTCAAGTTTCTTTCTTTTGCATTTTTACTGTTCCTACTCTGCCTTCCAAGGAGTCGTATCAGGCATGAATCTACGAACAACATGGGTTTCCAGAGTTCAGAAAGGTAAAACAGTAAGCCTCCTGAAACCAGGGCGTAACCCTGCATGCCCACACACATTTCTCCTGCGTATAGAGATAGCCTTCAATGGTTGGCTGTCCTGGAAGTTTGCATGTCTGAGGAGCTTCTTTCATTCTTTTCTTAAGTTCTTCCATCTCTTCCCGGGTACTGGAGAAATGATTTCTTGTCTGTTAAGAAATCATTATAATCATTATTGTCATCATCATCATCAACAGGACTGTTTATTTATCAGTCATAGATATAACACAGAGATTTCTCTGCTCACAGAATGTGCTAAAACATAGAAAAGTGCTGAATAGTAGCAACTAAAAAACAAGTCTAGGGTTTAATGGTCCTATGTACTAGAAAGGAAACAAAAACAGAGATACCACAAGAAGCGAGAGGTTTTACCCAGGGGAGTTAATTTAAGCGTCAAGAAAATAAGAAACTTTGAAATTCTGAGATTAGACTGACCCTTACTTTACAATAATGGCAACTATGGCAAAGTTTTTCAGAGATAATAGTATCATGGCAACTTCTTTATGTTAGTGGAGAAGATATGAACTACACTGACTGTCAACAATGAGTCAGCCATGAGTACACATGCAAACTCTTGGTATTAGCTCACATTTGTCAAGTTACACATGGCAGAAGAGTCAACTTGATTGTAGAAAGATTTTGTAAGTCAGCAGAAAATAGGTACTCTCACGTTCAGGTAAAGGAGAGGACCCAGAAGGAAGGAATAAATGCAGAAAGAAAAAAGTAGGTAAAACTGTACACCACAATCTCCCTAAGCAAGCATCTTATAGTCAATTTTTAATTTAAAAAACACATCTATGAATGTCATGCAATGTAGCACCTGGTCCCATGACACCTGATCTTAGTGACATCTTCTCAGACTACCAATTGTTACATTCTCTGTGTTTTAAAAAATGCTGCTTTGATTCCATATAGTAACAGTACTCTAAGGGATTCTGATTTATCTGTAGTTATGCCTCTACTCTAAGAAAATATGTGATCCTTCAAGACAGACAAGCCGTGATGCCTCATTCTGGTATGTCTTAAACAAGATGTATTTTCATGGTATCCATAAATACCCATCAAATGATAAACTAGTGAATCCTCACTTCCCAATACATAAAAATGCTGTGTCTATACTCATTTACAAGCACTAGTGTGTACACAAAGATGGAGATATGCTTTAAAATTCATTTGCTTAACTCTACTAAGTGATGAGAGAAAGAAGAAATAAGGGGTATTCACAACAATAAAGCCCACATCAAGTGGCTCAACTGACTTGGGAAGTAGCTTAAGGTCTAAGCTTCAAATTTAAATAAACCTACAGCCAGATTCTGATCTGTAAGAGATATAGTGAAGTATCAACACTTACTCAATCCCGGCTAGATCAAGGTGTTCCTGAATAAGGATAGGTTTGGACAATAGGACAGCTCAAAGAGAAGGAAGTGTCAAAACTATTTTGCAAGAACATGCAATGTAGCACCTGATAAAATGTTGTCTATATACTATATATATACCACTTTGTCTGGACCAATTGGCTGTAGTTCAATAACCTGTAATTCCAAAGTTAAGACCACTGGGGCTCAAACCCCACTGGAAAGACAGGTGAAGACATCCACATGCCACTCACGTTCTGTAAACTGAGCTGCAGCTGCTGTTTGTATGGGAGGAAATCTTGTGTGAGCTCCACAGTCAAGCTGTTGGAAATGAAGAGGCTGTGAAGAAAGGCCAAGACCTAAAGGAAACAGACAAAATCGCCTTTAGAAACCCACTTTTATCACCATGAAGTCAGGGAAGAATCTTCAGAATGTTTACCAAGGACACTGATAAGAGCAGTCCTGGTAGCACAAGTGGGTATACACGTAAGCATTTTCAGATTAGGTTAAAGACTTCATGCATTCAGTCTCAGAAAGGACTAGTAACTGGATCCATTTTAGACAGCATACAAAGCCACGCGGGAATTATATACTGCAAAAACTGAAGTTCCTTCTCTAAACAGGTACAGCATATCTCATCCAAAAATATCAAATCCAAAACTGAAAATTTCAAATGCCAAAAATGGCATCTGACCGCATGTGATTTGCCTCAGGCACACTGTGGAAAATGCAAACACACTAAAAATAGTCTATAAAATCTTTGGGTTATGAGGATAAGGTGTATAAGAAATATAAACAGACTTTGTGTTTATACTGGGGATCAATTTAAGATGTTTCATTATGTGAATGCACATATTCCAATTTTTTTTTTTCAAAACTCCCAACCACTTCTTTTCCCAAGAATTTTTGAAAACAGATATTTGACAAATATGCCCTCAGGAGTAGCCCGTAGTAGTTGCTTCTTGCAGAAGATGATGTACAAATGATGAGGTGTTTACTTTTTTAATTTTCCAAACATTCAAGCTATGGCCGGTGAGCTAGCTCATTGGGTAAGGACACTTGCTAAACAAACCTGACAACCTGAGGTCACTCCTCAGATCACACAGTTATCATTTGATCTCCACATATCCCTCATCAGGACTGGCTGCATTGTCTTCTTCAGTCACCTGGTAAGGCTGCTCCCCACCTCAGGGGTTGGTGATCAAAGAGCAGGCCAATCAGATTATGTCAGAGACAGTCCCTCTTCCCATTACTATGTAACCCACTTAGGGAGAAAACAGGGAACAGGACAGGAGCCTACCATAGATGGCCTCTGAAAGCATCTACCCAGCAGGGTATCAAAGCAGATGTTGAGACTCATAGCCAAACTTTGGGCAGAATGCAGGGAATCTTATGAAAGAAGGGGAAGATATAAAGATCTGGAGAGGACAGGAGCAATAGTACCAAAAATCTGGGCTCAGGGATCTTTTCTGAGAGTGATATTCCAACCAAGGACCATGCATGGAGATAATCTAGAACCCCTGCACATATGTAGCTCTTCTCACAACTTTTTTGATCATGTACATAGCTCCGTCACTTCTTGCTACTCCATGGGAGTATAGTGTTCATAAAGAAAGAACCTGTCACTCTGGTTTACTACAATATACAACAAAATTCTTGCTGATTCTTCAATAAATGAATGCATACTTACTTTCACATAGTACATACAGAGTTATAAAAATACACTTATCAGCACACACATACTCAGTCATACAATCTCACATGCCATATATAGAGAGACATTCATACTCAAAAGTACATGTCATGGGACATACAGCTATGTTCTGTGACTCCTTTACATGATAGCATTATCCTTTTACATTTTTTTTCTAGGATAAACAGATGCATAGTTTTCTACTATGAGAGAGAGAGAGAGAGAGCTTTTTGAAGTAATACTGAAAAACCTCAAGGATTATGTTGATTCTTCATTTTTGCCTTTTACATAAGTATCTTTATAACATGTATGTATAAAGCAGTTAAGTCTTTGGAAATATGTAGCCGGAGTGTTGCATTACTTATAAAGCTTTACTTAGGTAAGATATAGATATACACACCAAAATGTAAGCAAGTTTATCCATATTTTGTCTCGTAAAATTTTATTTCAATAAGTTCTTCCTGTAATAATGGAAAAAAATCCATAACAAAAGTATATGTTAAGCACATAGAAAGAGATATATACACAAACAACTTGGAAGGGAAAATAATATAGAACCGATGAAGTTATTTTTTGTATAAGGGATTTTTGACCATCCAATGCACTATTTTAACCCTTTCTGTGATGAATGCACTACATAGTAATATAAAAAAAAAAACAGTTGTCAAAAATCAGCATATTTTCAAATCAAAACACTAAATTTTGTAATAAATCAAAGGTAATTTAGTAGAAACAATTACGTAAGGTAGATATAAAAATAGTAGAACAGGAAATGATTGAATGTAAGGGCAATGAGTTCTTAGCACAGGCTGAAGTATATGATACATAGATTTTGAAGCTTTCAGAAAGCATGAGTAGAATGCCCAGAAGTCCAGGCCCAGATGGATTCATAGCAGAATAATGTAAGCCTTTCAAAGATGATCCAGGAAGAAAAATTAACACAGTGGTTCACATCTTTAACCCTAGCAATTTGGAGGCAGAGGCAGGTAAATCTCTGAGTTCAAGGCCAGCCTGGTCTACAGAGGGCATTCCAGGACAGTCAGGGATACACAGAGAAACCTTGTCTTAAAACACACACACACACACACACACACACACACACACACACAAAGAGAGAGAGAGAGAGTTTATAAAGCCAGTATTATTTAATAGCAAAACCAGGTAAAGACACAGTAACAACAAATCCTACAGCCAACATCCATGATAAACATAGGTGCAAATATCCCCAATAACATACTTTCAAACTGTATTTAGGCATATATCAAAAAGATCACTCATCATGATCAAGTTGGCTTTAGCCCAGAGATGCAGGGCAGTTTCATCATATGTAATCCACAAGTGTAATAAATCATATAAATTAACTTAAAGAAAACATTCACATGATCATCTCAATAGATGAAGAAAAAGCCTTTGACAAAATCCAACATGTTTTCATGACAGACCTACAGTGAACATTGGAGTATAGGGGAAACGGTCAAAGAAAATTTCCACTAAAATCAGAAATGAGACAGGGCTGTCCACTGTCTCCACTACTTTCAAATATAGTTCTCAAAACACTGGTTGGAACAATAAAATAAGAGAATAAAATTAAAGGGATACAAACAAGAAAAGCTGAATTAGCCCCATTTGCAAATGATATTATACATAAGAGATCACAAAAACACCACCAGAAAACTAGAAATGATTAACAATTTCAGCAAAGTGGCAGGATAACTTACAAAAATCAGTGGCTATTATATATACCTACAGAAAACACATTGAAAAAGAGATCAAGACTATGTTTCCGCTCACAATAGCTTAAAAACAAAACAAAACAAAAATACACACTAGGATTTGAACAACCAGAAGAGAAAGAAAAAGACTTCTACAATGAAATCTCTGGAGAAAGGGACTGAGAAAGACACTAGAAAATTGAAACAGCTTCCATGCTCACAGGTAGAATATTATTAGAATATTATTGTGAAAATGACCATTCTACAAAAACAACTTACAGATTCAGTACAAACCAAATCAAAATAACACATTCATCAAAGATTGGAGGAAAAAAAAATCTTAAAATTTATAGGGAACAACAAAAGACTCCTAAATAGCCAAAGCAATACTGCCTAAAAAGAAAAATACTAATGCAATTCATATTCCAGATGTCAAGATTTATTACAGGGCTACACTAGTGAAAAAAAATTGCATGGTCTTGCACAAAATCAGACTTATAGACAATGGAGAAAAAAACTCCAATACAAGTAAATGTATCTATAGCTGTCTAATATTTGACAAAGATGCTGAAAATCTTTGCAAAAAATATGGCATCTTCAGCACACAGAGTTGGTAAAGCTGGATGTCTACATGTAGATAAATAAAATTTGGCCTCTATCAATCACTCTGTACAAAATTAACTTTAAGTTAACCAAATACTGTAAATCCTGAAACAGCTAGAAGAAAACAGAGGCTCTATCCAAAAAGATTCAGGTGCAGAAAAGGACTTTCTGAACAGGACTCAATTTGCCCAGGATTAGGCCAATAACAGATAAGTGAGACTTCATAAAACTAAAAACCTTCCGCACAGCTAGAGAAGCAAAATCCATATAATGTATCTTTTAAAAAAGAGTCAAGAAAACAAGCAACCAAAGATATTTTAAATGAGCAATAGAACTGAACAGAGACCTACCTGCCACTCTTGTGATATACCCAAAAGATTCTTTATCCTACTCTACAATGATCACTACTGCTCTACATGATAGTTAAAAAATAGAAACAATCCACAAGAAGAGCAAGAGAACCAAAAAATCTGGGCCCAGGCATCTTTTCTGAGACTGATACTCCAACAAAGGACCATGCATGGAGATAACCTAGAACCCCTCCTCAGATGTAGCCCATGGCAACTCATTCTCCAAGTGGGTTCCCCAGTATGGGGAACAGGGCCTGTTTCAGACATGAATTCAGTGGCTGGCTCTTTGATCACCTCCCCCTGAGGGGGGAGCAGCCTTACCAGACCACAGAAAAAGACAATGCAGCCAGTCCTAATGAGACCTGATAGGCTAAGGTCAGATGGAATGGGAGGAGGGGACTGGGGAAGGAGCATGGGAGGAGATGAGGGAGGGGGCTTCAGCTGGGATACAAAGTGAATAAATTGTAATAAATAAAAAAATTACATTAACAAGGAAAAGCTTAGAAACAATCCAAATGCCCTACAATTGAGGAAAAGATAATGAAAATATGGCACTTACATTCAGTTGTGATAAAAAATAAAATCATAAAATTGCTGATAAATGGATGAAATGGAAAATATTATATTGAGTGGGGTAACTCAGACTCTAACCTCAAATATACAGAAGTGAGTCTATAACTCAGAATAACTGCAGCTACCAGAAAAGTAAAAAAAAAAAAGAAAAGAACAGAACAGAACATAGCAGAGGATAGGCTGAGCAGGAACACTAGACAGGGATTTGTAGGACACAGTTGCTTTAAGGGGTGAAGTAAGTTGGAATCCCTTGGTGGGGCCTGAGGAGAGAAGGATAGCAATGCAAACGGAAAGGAAAGGACAAGGAATAAATAACACTAGAAATGACTGAAAAAACAGTACGGAATCATATTTTTTCTAAAGATTTATTTATTTATTATGTATACAATATTCTTTCTGCATGTATACCCCCACGGCAGAAGAGGGCACCAGATCTCATTATAGATGGTTGTGAGCCACCATGTGGTTGCTGGAAATTGAACTCAGGACCTCTGGAAGAGCATCCAGTGCTCTTAACTTCTGAGCTATCTCTTCAGCCCCAAAAGTTTATGTGTATACTCACACAACAAGAGATATATCATTTACTGGAAGTTACACCCATTGGGATGACAATGACCCTTCCCCCAAAGAATATACAATACCTGACAAAAACCTAGTGCCAGGCATATCAAACCCATTTTGTTATTGGTTAAAGGAGTCCAAGAGATCTGCCCCAAAACAATATAGGCTATTGCTGCTGCCTTTGGTACCTTTCAAAATAGAAGATAAGGCCTGGTTGTTCAGACACAAGATTTGGAGGAACTGATTGAGATCTGACCTGGAAGACTCCTCTCTGAGGCTTAGTCCTCATAGTTTCAGGAAGTCATGCAAGCTGGCAAGGGAGGGGAGCAATCAAGTCCGATGCAGTTATAATGGCAACAAACAAGAACAATGAAAGCATGGCAAGATATACTGAAACATACAATGATGTATTTAAATACGTAACAGTCACTGATTGGATTTAAGGTCTACCAATGGGAGGGAATGCATACTGGGCACTATTAATTTAGCTAGCTATCTATGGCTGGTGAGGTCATGCTACCCAGAGTAGAATTTGCCCCAGCCATCTTCCTAAACCAGCATACTCTACATAACTGTATTCTAAATACTCATCCTTACATCCAGAGATAAGTGTAGCTCTTAGCACTCACAGAATAAGTTTAGTTTTGCAGTATATGGAGAATATTACAGAAACCTACAAGTGCTCAAAATTCAGAAATAAACTGATAACAGAGTCCCTGCCTCCAGTCAATACATTTAGAACACTACCCCTAATCTTAAGCAAACATCACAGAAAAGGGGGCAGAGATATTGTTAAGAACCAGGAAAGCAGCTGCGAGATAGCCTTTTCTTTAAAAAAGAAAAAGAGAATTGAGATAGTCTTTTCTTTAAAAAAAGAAGAGGGGGATGTTATGAGTGTACATATGGGAGGAATTAAAAGTAGTATGGTGAATGAGATCAAGACAAATTTTATCAAATTCTCCAATCATTAATAAAATATTACTTTTTGAAGTGAAAAATAAAGTGTGATGTAGAATTTGGGAGATAAAATCAGAGGAAAACGTTTAAGTGGGAAAATGGTCATAAACGGAGAGCAAAACAGTGAACATCTCTAAAAGAGCAAGAAAAAAAAAACTGTGTGACAAAATGATTGACATATATTGTTGAGCATGGATTGGTGTTTTTATTCTTTGAGCTGCCAATCTTATGACCGAAGCTCTTCACATTCACTTGGACATTTGGGAAGGATGTGCATGTGTACATACATGTGCAGGTATACATGTATTCACCAACAGATAGAACTTACTGGTTCCACGATATTGAACTTCTTGGACTCCTGAACTTCCTGAATTTGATAGACATAATCAAGAGAAGACTCGAAGAAATTGTGCCTTTCCTTATCCACTTGAAGGTCTGCCTGTAGAAAGAAGGCAACAAATGTCACAAATGAACATGATCTGTTTTGAAAGTCAGGAGTGATAGCATCAGTCAGCATCTACAGCTGAAGAGGCATCATCGAGCACCCTGCAAATATGCTATTTCTATTGTTTTCTTTATTTACATTTTATAGAGGGTATACAAAACCAGGATATCAAAAAGCCTCAAGGCGTCCTATTTCTAGTCCAACATGTTGGAAGCCTGGGAGTGATAAATTAGATTTTCAAATCAAGAAAAAAGCTTAACAAGCTAGAAAAGCATTCTTAAATCCAACAGAAAATTCAAGTCATAAGGATAAGTGCTGCTGCAAAGATGAGATTGTAGTTGAATGGAGAGAATCAGAACCCATGACAACAGACACCTGGGAGTGAAAGGTGTTCAGAGCTGTGGGGATAACTCCCAGTGAGGAACTACAGCCAACCTAACAATAAATTGCCAAGAAAACACAGAGACAAGAGATCCAAAGAAACTGCAGTATGAACAAACTAAGCCCAACATACGTCCTAGTCAAATAAGGATGAAACCTCACATTAAGTACTTACTTCAGTTTCTTTAGCCAAACATCCTTTTCTGCCTTTTATGCAGAAAAGCAAAAAAGGCCAAAAAAAAAAAAAATACAGTCTGAAGTGTGAGAACAAGCAGCAGAAACTAAGAGCAGGCAGAGGCTGTAGAATTATAAGACCATGAATTTTAAACAACTATGGTAAAATTAAAAGGGTTCTAGTGAAAATAAGAGCAACATGTAACCGTAGATGTGGTATGGGAAGACCAAAAAAAAAAAAAAACAAAAAACAAAACAAAACAAACAAACAAAAACCCAACAACCTTGAAGCATGGATCCAAAGGAAATTCCAGACATCTAAAACATTGTAACAGAAATGAAGCATGCTTTATTGAGTTCACCACCAGTAAAAACAAGATTGAGGAAAGAATGAGTAAGTCTATGCCTGGGGATAGTGCTCAGAGGTACAGCAACCAACTAAGCCTAGATAGGACCCTGAGTGAGAGTCCTGACAATATGGGAAACAAATCAGCAATCTTGAATGTACATCAATACAAAGGTCAAAACAAAGAAAATAAACAACATAAAATATCTGAGAACTTGTAGACAAAATGTTTAGCATATGTGTACTCAGAATTCAAGCGAAAAAGATGGAATGAAGAAATATTTTCAATGATAACTGAGGGTTCTGCAAAAATAAAAGAATTATCATATTAACCAGCTACACAGCTCCTACGTATGGACTCTAAGTCTGTAGTATGTACTCTAAGTTCTGTAGTATGTACTCTAAGTCAGCATACTATAGAAACACTGGTACATCTGTTTATTATTGCACTATCCACAACAGCCATGGTATGGAACAAGCTTAGATGCCCATCAACAGATGAACAGAATTTTGAAAATGAGATGCATGAACAGAATTGAATTTTATTTAGCATTAAAAAACAAAATCATGCCATTTTCAGAATTATAAATCATAAGGTTTAGTGAAATAAGACAAGGTCGGGAAAACAGTACCACATCACTCCTCTTAATCAGAATCTTAATTTATCTTTATATGTGTTTTTATAGGACAGGGAAGTAGAACTTTCCTTGGAGTGAACTAGAGGAGGGGGAAAGAACAAGAAAGGATTAGAATGTATATTATGAAAGCTGATATATGAACTTTTGGGGGAGGAAGAATATCAGCCAAAGGAGTATGAAGAACTAAGTAGAGCAAAAGAAAATAATAATGACGTATATGTGTAGAAATGTCACACTGAAATACATTTATTTGTATGCTAACAGAAATGATAAAAATTTTCAATTTTCAATTCTGAAATTTTTCATTGTCCACAAAGCATATCAAATGGTGGTATAATTATGCCAGTCTTCTTTAAGTAACCATGTTGTTAAGATTTCATGGGTGCCATTTCCCTAGTCAAATCTAGGTGACACTATTTTAAAATCTTGGAAGATAATGACAGAGAAAATCTGTCCACATATGATAAGACACACCTATGACAGTACTTAAAAGTCTAAGCAGCAAGATACAAGTTTGAGACCGCCTTCAGGTGTTACAAAACAAGATGAGGAAGCAGAAAATCTACATGACTTTAAATTGACAAGACTTTTAAACACATCAAAAGTATGATTCAGTGAAAATATGGATATGTAAAATTTCATTAAATCAATATGTGCTATACCAAAGTCACTGCTAAAAACGATGATACAAACTTGTATAAGAGCAACAACCGATAAATGGGACCTCATGAAACTGAAAAGCTTCTGTAAAGCAAAGGACACTGTCATCAAAACAAAATGACTGCCTACAAATTGGGAAAGAATCTTCAGCAACCCTATATCTGACAGAGGGCTAATATCCAGTATATATAAAGAACTAAAGAAGTTAAACAGCAACAAATAAAGTAATCCAATTAAAAATGGGGTACAAAGCTAAACAGAGAACTCTCTATAGAGGAATATCGAATGGCAGAGAAACACTTAAAGAAATGTTCAATGTCTTTAGTCATCAGGGAAATGAAAATCAAAATGACCCTGAGATTTCACCTTACACCCATCAGAATGGCTAAGATCAAAACCTCAAGCGATAACACATGCTGGAGAGGATGTGGAGAAAAGGGAACCTTCCTCCACTGCTGGTGGGAATGTAAACTTGTACAACCACTTTGGAAATCAATCTGGTGCTTTCTCAGACATTTAGGAATAGCGCTTCCTCAAGATTCAGCTATACCACTGCTAGGCATATATGCAAAAGATGCTCAAGTATACAACAAGGACATCTGCTCAACCATGTTTGTAGCAGCTTTATTTGTAATAGCCAGAAGCTGGAAACAGCCCAGACGCCCCTCAGTTGAGGAATGGATACAGAAATTGTAGTACATCTACACAATGGAATATTACTCAGCAATGAAAAACAAGGAAATCATGAAATTTGCAGGTAAATGGTGGGAACTGGAAAAGATCATCCTGAGTGAGATAGCCCAGTAGCAGAAAGACATACAGTGTATAAGTCACTCATTAGTGGACATTAAACATATAATATACGGTAAACATACTAAAATTTGTACACTTAAGGAAGCTAATGAGGAAGGAGGACTCTGGCTAATATGCTCAATCCCCATTCAGAAAGGCAAAGAGGATAGACATCGGAGGAGGGAGAAAACGAGGAACAGGACAGGAGCCTACCACAGAGGGCCTCTGAAAGGCTCTACCCTGCAGGGTATTGAGGCAGATGCTGAGACTCATAGCCAAACTTTGGGCAGTGTACAGGGAATCTTATGAAAGTAGTGGAGATAGTAAGACCTGGAGAGTACAGGAGCTCTACAAGGAAAGCAACAGATCTTAAAATTCTGAGCACAACGGTCTTTTCTAAAATGGATACTCCAGCCAAGGACCACTCATAAAGATGGCCTGAAACCCCTGCACAGAGGTAGCCTATGGCAGTTCAGTATTCAAGTGGGTTCCATAGTAATGGGAACAGGGACTGTCTCTGACATGAACTGATTGGCCTGCTCTTTGATCACCTCCCCCTGAGGGGGAGAGCAGTCTTACCAGGCCACAGAAGAAGACAATGCAGTCACTCCTGATGAGACCTGATAGACTAGGGTCAGAGAGAAGGGGAGGAGCACCTCCCTTTTCAGTGGACTGGGAGAGGGACACAGGTGGGGAAGAGGGAAGGTGGGATTGGGAGGGGAGGAGGGTGGGAGGTACAGGGGCGATACAAAGTGAATAAACTATAATTAATAAAAATAATTAAATAAAAAGAGGCAAAGTATCTGATCAGACATCTCAGCAGACAAGTGGCAGTTAAGCATATGAGAACATGCTCTATATTACATGTCACTGAAAAATTTCAAATGACAATAGAAATGTGGTTTCTAATAGTACACCTATTACACTAACAGTGAAAGCACTGATAACATCGAACACTGATAGGGGCGTAAAGCAAGTCTCAGAGCTGGTGGGAAAGAAAAATGTTACATGTTGGAAAATAGCAGGTTCTTACAAAAGAAAACATCTACTTACACTGCAGCCCAACTGTTTCTATCATTTACCCAAACAACTTCAACAAAATCTGTACACAACTATTTATCATGGCCATATTAATAACTTCCAAAAATCAGAAGAAAAATTCTTCTACAGGATATGGAATACATATGTGGTACAACCAGACAACAGCCCTAAAAGATGGGCTACCAAGTCATAAAAATGCAAACAATAGATACATATTGCTAAATAAAGCAGCCAATGTGAAAAGGCTCCACGCTATAGGATTCCAAGGACATAACATTATAGAAATGACAAAAAAATACAAAGTCCAACAGAATGGGAATAAAAGGGATGTAACTCAGTGCTACAGTGCCTGCCTAGCCTATACAGAGTTCTAAACCCAACAAAGTAAGATAGATAGATAGATAGATAGATAGATAGATAGATAGATAGATAGA
>NW_026589447.1:2799075-2830920 GCF_907164565.1 Psammomys obesus | reverse complement strand
AGATAGATAGATAGATAGATAGATAGATAGATAGATAGATAGATAGATAGATAACAAAAATCAATCCATAGCCACAGAACACAAAACCTATTGGCTCACCAATTGCAATAAATGAATAAAAGATATTAACAACACTAAAAATGCGTGCCAGGAATCTTTATCTCTATATTGTCCCTCTTTTTTCTTTGCTTTTTAAGATACATGGAATCTCTCTGCAGTATTTGTTCTATCCACAATGTGAATTTATAGTTATCAAATACAAAATTAAATTAAAGAAAAAAACTTGTCTTAGGATTTATCACAGTACACATTCTTCCTTTTCCCCGTTCCCCCGAACTGCCTAAATCTGTCCTAGGCAGTGTCTCTCAACTTTTTCCATACCATTCTGAGAGATGAGGCAATATAACAATAAAACTGAAAAGTGATTTAACAATGATATGCTCCTCTCTTTGTTTCCTTCAGGGAGACAGGGTTGTCATGTATCCTAGGCTGACTTCTCACTCTGTATGTAGCCAAGGATGGCCTCAAACTCTCAAGCTACAATTGCAGCCTTCTCCTTCTCTCTCTTCCTCCTTTCCTCTATCTTTTCAACCCTTTCTTCCTGTTCTTTATGTCTAAGAAAGAGTCTCACCATGCAGAACTTATTATATAGCTCAAATTCATAGCAATCCTCCTACCTCAGCCTGTTGAGTGTTGGGATTATAACCATTACCCAACATACTTAGCTAAACAAAGTATCTCTAAAAATAAAACCTATTTAAGAAAAGAGACTGAAAAACATAAACAAATTAAAAAACAAAAGTAAAAAAAAAAAAGGAGACTGAACCAAGTTCCCTTACTTCACTTTTAAATGAACAGTTATAAGGACTATAGTCTTGCTCATCATAATTCTATGGTGACTCAAGCCTACCATCCCAGTACATGGCATGGGATGACTTCTGGGAATCTGAGGACATTCTAGGGGAAACCCTGTTTGAAAACACCAAAATCCCCACACAGTGTCAACAATGATACTTATATATCATATAAAACTACTAGAATACTCTAGACAACTTCACAGCAAAAAAAAAAAAAAAAAAAAAAAACCTCCAATATATGGAATGTATCCCCATGTATCTTCAGATATGGTAGTCACTAAGAGGACCCACAGGACTGGGGATTCAACATATAGTCATAATACCAGATGGCACTCTTTCAGTTAAAGGATACTAAGAAAAATCATCAAAGAGAGGAACCCTGTATAGAAGAAACTGTATATAAGCTTCCAAGAGACTCCTTAGAAGTTTCGTGAAGGATGCATGAAATTCCTTTCAATTAGCTATAACAACCCAGTAAACATAGCTCCCAGGGAAGGTTTTTTAGAGACTGATGATACACTTCGGTTTACACTGGGCCTGTAAAATAGGCACTCCCTGCCTAGCATGTGCTGTCATTCCAGACTGTCTGAGAAGAGCCACACTGTCTACATAGACAGCTTGTGCACAGAGCGCCACTACTATCATTTAGTGAACTATTAATAAAAGTATGGGAAACATTTTACCAGTTGGGTTCCCAGTTGCCAGGCAAGGACTAAATCTTATTTAACGCCTCTCTATAACTGTCCTCACCCTCCTTTTGTTCAGACAGCATCACTTTGGAAATTAACCATCTGCTCTCCTTGCCTGCCGCAGATAACAAATATTTCTCTACTTTCTGATGTCATGGCCATGGTTTTTCTTTTATTTTCCTTTCTTTGTTGCTGCTGTTGTTTCATTAGTCAAGATGTGCAACCACTGCATTTGATTACCCTAGCTTATCTTTCATTAGTCTTTTAGAGTAGTATCAACTCTGGACAAATCACTTCTCAAGACTCACACCTTGAGGCTACTAGCCTCCGTGTAGGGCATTTTCTTTATTTCTATTTGTGATACCTTTTATCTTTTTTTCAAATTATCTCAAATTGGAAAGGTAACTTTCTTCCACAGAGGGATTTCCTCCATCCAGACATGTCTTCATCTCCTCACTCCCCAGGTCCCTCCAAATTATTATTTAAGCATACGTTTTACAGTACAGAAAGAGCCTTACTGCTATGAGATTAATGCACATTCTTATGTTAGAATCCCAAGTAGAAAGACAGGAACGTGGTATTAGTGTCTCTGTAGTTTTGTTGCACCCAGCTTAATGAGTTGATAGTTATCCATTAAATAGTGGCTGGGGAGAACTGTGGTCACTGCAGGTCTCATAGAAGCAGTGGTCCCAGTGCAGTACCCCCTGCCCCCACCAAAACAGGCAGCGGAACACCAAATACAATACTACTTTAAATCTATGCCAACTGAATCTAGAAACACAGACTTGGAAACTTGGAATTGAAAGTGACACTTGGAGTGCTTGAGTATCACTCTTCCAAACAGTGGGATTGAAGCCAGGAATAAAGTTTCATAACAAAGGAAGCTGGTGGAGAAACTGGCTGAAGACTCAGAGGGCCTGGGACCCAGACCTCAAGTACTCTCTGCAAATGTTTCCATGTGCTCCTGTTGAGCCATTTGATGGAGTAATCTCATCACCTGAAATGACTGGTTTCTAAGGAACAGGACAAGATGGAATCAGGGATAGCGTTTGTGAACATACCTCTAGCAACTGAGATTCTTTCTTTTTGGATGAAAGATGTAAGTGCCGGTCCAGTAATGAGTAAAACCTCTCACCATCCTTTTCAAATTTCTTCTTCCTCTCCTAGATATGGAAGAGAAGCTTTGTGTTAAATTTCTATCATTTAATATTATGGACTTAGAAATGATAATAAAAGATACAGTTTCAGGTTTTCTCTGGTCAGACCCTGCATCTCCTGAGAAGGAAAGAAAAACGAAAGACAGTGCCAAATGTGTAGTTTTGCACTTATCTCAGCAGTTTTGATATAACCCAAAAATCATTCTACCTACACAAAAGACAGTTCCAACTGATAGAGCTAAAGCCTCTTGCAGGTTCTTGCTCCAAAAATGGCACTAAAAGGGGGCCTCTGTTGCTAAACACCTTTTCTTTCCTTCTGTGTTTTCATATATGGTCATCATTCATTTGATCTTTTACGAAAGAAAAAAGAAACACAAATGTGAAGTATCCAAGAACATTTAATCTATATGAATCTGAATGTCTGCAAGCAGCCTATATTCCAAGACAACAGGAATCTATGGCTATTTCTTTGAATGCATTTTTTTGGTATTAGTTAAATACTCACTGCTGTATATTAAAAACTGACAGGAGGGAAATCGTGGAAGATTAGGGTAGGAAACAAGAATTCACAGCTAACTTTATGGGGATGGGGGTAGTGAGGATTCAGCTTTCACTCTCCTTGGGGATGAAATATAATTAACTTCTCTGCTGCTCAGCACAAGTCACACAGCTTCTAAAGAAACACTGACAATACACATTTGTCACAGACTCATTGTCATGTTTTGTTTGTTTGTTTTTTCTCAGCTTGAGGGCAGGTTGAGTTATTTGGGAAGAAGATCCTCAGTTGAGAAAATGCCTCCATCTGACTGCCTGTAGACATGTCTCTGTGGCACTTTCTTGATTAATGGTTGATATGGGAAGGCCTAGCTTACTATTGAGTAGTGCCATCACTGGGCTGGTGGCCCTGTAAAGTATAAGAAAGCAGTCTGAACATAAGGAGTCTGCTTATAAGGAGCAAGCCGGTGAGCAGCACCCCACCCCCATGGCTTTTACTTCAGTGGCTGCCTCCATATTCCTGTCACAAGTTCCACCCTGGCTTTCCTGAGTGTTGGGCTTTAATCTCTAAACAAAGGAAACCCTTTCCTCTGAAAGTTGCTTTTAGTCAAGGTTTTATCACAGCAATAGAAACACTAACTAAGACAGAGACTGGTATCAGAGAGTAAAATATAACTGAGACTGACTTGACTATGCTTTTTGCAGGCAAGGGCAGTGGGATGGGAAGGGAACTGTGTAAAGACTTTTGGAACTTTGGGCTAGAAAAGTCACTGAGTGTTCGAGCTTGAACTATTTTGAAAATTTAGAAGAAAATGTTGACAGTAGTGCAGATAACAGAAATTCTGTAAGATTGTTTTTACCACATTGACTTTGACTGATGGGTAACCAATATGAAAAGTATTTCATGCTGGTAAGAATCCCTTTTGTAAGACTGACTATTGGTGAACTCTTAAGACTTTCAGATGACTGCTAGGATAAAAATCAAACTAAATTTGAATTTGCAGATCAATCTGAGTTAAATTAACATCTATAAAATTTTAACACAAAATATTTGATACCATGAAATATCATACATGTATTTAGACATTTCAATACTAAAGTTTAATTAAACTGGAGTTCATTTTTTCTTCTTTGTGATCTTAACCTAATCCTGTTAAAATGTTTTCTGCTTATTTTCAAGTATTTATTAATAATACAAAAGGTATCACTACTTATATTGATTAAATATGGCAAATGTAGAAAATAATATTGATGTTTTTCATAAATGACTCTTATAATTGACATGCTGTCTAAATTTCATATAAGGCCTGATCTGATTATTAATGAAAATATTTTATCATCTGAAAAGCATGGCGATTTATATATTTCTTTGAAAATGGACATATTATTTAATTTCCATTTATACAGCACCAGTCAGACTCTGCAAAATCTGGTTAAACAGCACTACAGGACTCGGTACCCTTATCCTCTTCCTCATGTGAGAAGAATACCTTTAAAGTTTCTCTACTAACTAATGTTTACTATAGCTTTTTCTCATGCAATCATCACTGAGCTAATGAATTCCTCTTCAGTCCTAGATTTACTAAGATAAATATATGATTTTTTTTTATCCATACTAATAATGAGGGGAATCCCACGGCTTTTTTTTTTTTGAAGGATGTGTCTGAGATAAGCTAACTGATCAAGATATATTTTGAAGGTTTATTTTTAATATTTTTAAAATTTTGTGGGGGTATATGCACATGAGTACAGGTGCCTGTAGAGGCCAGAGACATTGGATCTTTTGGAGCTGGAGTCATGAGCAGTTGTGAGCCACCTGATGCGGGTGCTAGAAACTGGACTTCTGTCCTCTAGGAAAGCACTGAGCCATCTCTCTAGGCCCCTCATGATACATTTGTATTACTGTTAGATTCAGATAGCTGACATTTTATTTAGGAATTTTGCATTCATGCTCATAAAAGTAATTTGTTTTAATTCTGATATTTTCCTTATCTTATTATAGTACCATTATAAAATGTTCTAGATAGTACTATTGTTTTATAACTGAAAACAACAAACATCAGAGGTATTAATAAGCTGCTAATCCAAGGATACCTAATCATTAAGAAGTAAGACAAACTACTTAAAGTCTCTTTACTTAAAACCAGCATTGACTACAGGACTCAGTTTATACACCTTGAGAGATACAGTGTCTTAGTTACTATTGCTGTGATGAGACACCATGACCAAAGCAACTTAGTGAGGAAAGAGTTTATTCTGCTTAGGCTTCAACAACTCAGTACAACATCAAAGGAAGTCAGTTAACTAGGGCAGGAACCTAGAGGCAAGAGATGATGCAGAGGTCATGGAGGAGGACTGCTTACTGGCTTGCTCCTTGTGGCTTGCTCAGCTGGCTTTCTTATAGAACTAAGGACCATCAGCCCAGGGACAGCACCACCCACAATGGGCTGGGCCCTCCCTCATCAATCACTAATTAATGGAATTTCCTACAGCTAGATATTATAGAGGTATTTTCTCAATTGAGGTTCCCTCTGGTCTGGTAACTTTAGCTTGTATCAAGTTGACATGAAAGTATCTAGCACAGAGGGTTACAGCCTTTTGTCTTTGTATAATGTGTGCTCTCACTTCTCATTTTCCTCCTTTGACTTCATTGACCAACTATAATTCATCCTTCAAGATCCCATTCCTTTATGTCAATGGAGTCTGTTCTATGTCTATGTATGTTTTAGCTCTAAATGTCCCCATATCCTAGTCTGGGCTTACGAGTCTCTCCTCTGATCCCTCAGTATTGTATACATAAAGTGATAACATAAATCTGGTATGGTACATATCTCTAACCACAACAGGAGACAGAACCACAGGATCTAGGCTCGTTTGGGCTGTGCGAACTCCGTCTCACAAAACCAAAAACAATGTGAGCATGTAAGGAAGAATGAAAATTTTACAAAAGATGAAAATGTAGAAACAGAAAGAAAAGATGATAAGGGTAAAAATAATTGCCATAAATGAGATTATAGAATTACATGCATTATATTAATATTTCATTCATTATAGCACAATCTGGAAACAAGAAACACTCTTTCTTTCATATGAGAACACTATGATACAATTAATATGCACTAAAACTGCTGCAGAAAACATAAGAACATAATATCAAAGTACAAGCAAACTACAAATTCCCTTTTAAAGCTTGCCTTGTAAGCATAAATTCAGCATTCTATTTATACAAATTCTTTTATCTGTGTTAGACAAAATATAGCAAATAAGCTGTGTCAGGCATGGGCATAGCTCTGAGGAAATCTAAATAAGACAAGGCCACTGGGACCAGCTTTCAAGGCCTTTCTTAAAAGCTGATTTTTCCTTTAACTTTATAAAAATGAATGCTGACATTAAGCTAACAACATCATTCATAAGCAGAGTAAATAAAACACATACCACCTATGAAGGGTGCTGTTTTTTCTGTATTAGTTTGGTTTTGAGACAGAGCCTTGCTATGTAGCTTAGACTGGTCTTAAGATCCTCATTCCTCAATCACCAGAGTGCTTGGATTATGGGCATGCACCATCATGTCTAGCTGAATTTATTGTTTATCATGATAAGGTTCTATCTTTCTTTTCAGTCATTCTTTGTTTTATGTCCTAAAGTGAGTGCTGAAGAAAACAAGTATACAATAGAAAGTGCTTGAGTGTCATGTGTAGTTCCACAAAGTGAATATGCTCTCTAGAAGCAGCTGGATGAGGCACCTCAGGAGCATGACAAATGTCTAGAGAACAGTGTCAAGGCAGGCAGAGCTACTCAACTTCCGTCCTCATTGGAGGAACTGCCAAAGGTTTAAGAGATTGGTTCTGGTTCAGCAAATCTCTCGTGGACTAAGAAGGCTGTTTTGTTTTTTTTTTTTTTTTTTGGTTTTGTTTTGTTTTGTTTTGTTTTTCTGGCCAGATGAAATTGGGATCACTTGGGTTGACAAGACCAGCTGTGGGGCTGACAGCCGTTTCTTGCTCTTCCTCTTTACTTGGAAAGAGGATGTGAGCTTATATTACCTTCTCCACCCACTTGCACCAATGCCCGGAATCTCAGCATGTAGCACAGGGAGGTCTGTGCGGGTAAGGTACTAATCACTCAAGGTATTAATCTTTGCACAGGATGGTGATGCTGCTGTCAGCAAGGAATAGAACCTTTGCATAGAGCAACATATGAAGACCCTTCATAAGAATACTAAGAAAAGACTTACTATTCTTCTTTATTAAAAAATGATGAGCTCCCCCTGAAGGGGGAGCAGCCTTACCAGGCCACAGAAGATGACAACGCAGCCACTCCTGATGAGATCTAATAGACTAGGATCAAAAGGAAGGAGAGGAGAACTTCCCCTATCAGTGGACTTGGGGAGGGGCATGCGTGAAGAAGGGGGAGGGAAGGTGGGATCGGGAGGCGAGGAGGGAGAGGCTTATGGGGGGGATACAAAGCAAATGAAGTGTAATTAAAATAAGAAAAAATTATGACCTTAAAGATTTGGAAACAGGAAATAATAATTCAAGATTTTCTTTTGTGGTAGAAGTAACTGAGCCTGATGGCCAAATGTCGGGCAGAGTGAATGGAATTTTATGTAAGAAGTGGGAAATACTAAGAGCTAGAGAGGACAGGAACTCCACAAGGAGAGCAACAGAACAAGAAAATTTGAACACAGGGAACTTCCCAGAGACTCATACTCCAACCAAGGACTATCCGTGGAGATAACCTAGAACCCTGACAATGCAGCCACTTCTGATGAGAACTGATAGACTAAGATCAGAAAGAAGGAGAGGAGGACCTCCCCTATCAGTGGACTTTGGGAGGGGCATGCATGCAGAAAGGGGGGAGGGTGGGACCTGGAGGGGAAGAGGAAGGGGCTTATGGGGGGATACAAAATGAATAAAGTGTAATTTATAAAAGTTAAATAAAAAAATTAAAAAAAAAGAAGTAACGATGATGCTAGGTTTGTTCAATCCACAGCCTCATGTATGGGTCTTAGGGTTTCTATTGCTGCGATAAACACCATGACCAAAAACAACTTGGGAGAAAGGGGTTTACTTCAGATTATATTCTGTGGCACAGTTCATCACTGAGGGAAATCAGGGCAGGAACGGAAAGTCTGGACCTACCCAGAAATAATGAAGGAGTGACGTTCACAAGCTTTCTCAGCCTGCCTTTTTATAGCATCCAAGACAACCAATCCAGAGGCCATACCACACAGTGAGTGTAGGTCCTCACACATAAGTCATCAGTCAAGAACATGAGCTACCAGTTTGCCTGTAGCTAGTAGGGGAATTTTGTTAATTGAGTTTCCCTTTTCCAAAATGACTCTAGTGTGTGTCAAGTTGACATGAAACTAGGCAGCACACAAACCAAATGGTCTACATTCTAACACTAAGATACACCCTCAAACCCTCAGCAATACATTAGCCTAATAATAAAAGTAACATAGTTCAGCAATCTGACAGAGAACCAATACACAAAGGGTTACTGACTTTCAATAGGCACCTAAAAGCTAAAACCTGCATTCAGGGAAGTTGTCTCTTCTCTTTCTTCCTTGGATTGGACAGAGAAGGCAATATGAACAGGTCTTGAAGCACAATAAAGAATAAGTCTTCTGGGAATGGTGGCACTCAAGAGGCTTCAGAATAAGTATTATGAGTTCCAGAGTAGTCTAAGCTAGTAAGACATTTCTCAAAAACTCTAAAACTAAATAAATTATACAGAGACGTATGTCTAAGGTCTATAAATCTTATAAAGGTTGAATTAGTTTTTGTTGCTGTGATAAAATGCCCTGGCCAAAAGCAACTCATGGAAGTGAGATTTTATTTTGGCTTATGGTTCCAAAGGGCTAAGAGTCGATGACAGCAGGATGTGCATGGTAGCAGGTAGCTGGTACAGAAAGCTGAGAAATCAAATCTTTAAGGGCAAATGTGAAGCAGAAATATGTAGCAAGGTAAACTGGAAATGGAGTGATGTCATAAACTCTCAAAGCCCACCCCAATGACATACTTCCCAGCAAGAAAGGCTGTACCTCTTTAGTTACATAGCCTCCCCTAAAGTATCCCCATCTGGAGGCCAAGTGTTCAATATTGAAAATGAGCCTATGGGAGGGTTTTCATTTAAACCATCACAAAGGCGTCACTTATAACGCAGAAATTAAAGAGAGTATGTATAAAGACAGTTTAAATTTTCACATTAGTGACTCACAGTAAAGGAACTAACATTTCAGCATCAAGCACATTTTATATCTGATGTCACTTAAACCTTACAAGATGGACAGAATTATTATTCAAGAATTACAATAAAAATTACAGCTAGGAAATGCAAAATGATTCCATATCATAGAACCAGCAAGTTGAAAATTTAGTCTGT
This sequence comes from Psammomys obesus, assembly GCF_907164565.1. Taxonomy (NCBI): domain Eukaryota; kingdom Metazoa; phylum Chordata; class Mammalia; order Rodentia; family Muridae; genus Psammomys; species Psammomys obesus. Next base: position 2,821,338 of record NW_026589447.1, on the reverse strand, counting down.
TTGCTTCTGCTGATGTGCTGTGTACTCTCATCCAGCTGCACATATACCGGACTCAGGAACTATGCCACTGTTCTATGCCTTAGGATATTGCTACTTATTTGTCTTAATCTGTGAAACATCAATAAACAATTCTTACATCAATTTAAATGCTATATAAGCACCTTATGAATATGCAAACATATATATGGTTAAAATATTGCAAAGTGAAAAGAGGCCACTGTACTTCTTCCATAAATAACATAAATTAAGATTCCAAGTGACAACAGATGCCTTTTTGAAGGATCTCGGGGGAGGGGTACAATGCTGCCAACTTCCCCTTATATTACATAATTGTTAAACAAGATTGCATGCAGCAAATACTTCCCCAGCTTGAATTCCACCCTCCCTGCCATGATTTTGGTCTACTTTTGTTCATTCAGACCTTTCAGGAAATGGGAAACAGACGAGCATGGCAATGAGGGAAACAGAATTAGAGAAAAACGGTTAATTTCAGGAGAATCAGAAAACTGAGAACCTCTCCCACCTTTAAATATTTCCATTTCTGTGATGAATATCTAGTATGAATGCCAGACCTAAAAGTTCCAGTCTAAACTGTTACCAACTACTGAAGGAAACTTAAGCTAATGACCTAAGTGAAAATAGCCAGGTATGGCTTTAATCACTTCTTTAATCCCAGCACTGAATTCCAAGAGACATAAACAAAAAGGTTCTCTCTGAATTTGAGGCCATCCTGGTTTACACAGTGAGTTCCAGCCTAGCCAGCGTTACACAGTACCCCATCTCAAAAGTAAACTAAAAACAAAACATAAAGTGGCAATAATTCAATGATGAGATCATACAGATGCTAGACGCTAAAGTATCTGTAAAGTAAAGTGGGATCCTAGGGCATAGTGGAGATAAAGAGCACTTGCCTAGCATATGTGAGTCCCACCCATCTCTCTGCAGGGACAAGAGAATCAGACCTTCTAAGTGTGAGTCGTTAAGTTCTATCAGAACTATCATCAAGGAAATCAAAGAAAAGGGGACTATCAATGGGGGAAGCACCTTCAGGAAAGGTATCTGGGAGGAAGAAACAGAAAAGGGGAAAATGATGTATTCTCTTTCAAATAACCAAGGACCATGTATGGATATAATCTAGAACCTCTGCTCAGATGTAGCCTGTGGTAGCTCAGTAACCAATTGGTTTCCCATAGTGAGGGGAACAAGGACTATTTCTAACAGGAACTCAATGACTGGCTCTTTGGCCTCCCCACCCCCCAAGGGAGGAGCAGTCCTGTTAGGCCACAGAGGAGGGCTTCGCAGCCAGTCCTGAAGATACCTGATAAAACAGGATCGGATGAATGGGGAGGAGGTCCCCCCCCCCATCAGTGGACTTGGAAAGGGGCACGGTGGAGATGAGGAAGGGAGGGTGGGATTGGGAGGGAATGAGGGAGCTAGACACGGATGGGATACAGAGTTAATAAAATGTAACTGATAAGAAAAAAATAAAATAAAATAAAAATTAAAAAAAAAAAACATGTCAAAGGTAAAGAGCCAAAAAGAATGGTTAAGAAGATCTGGAGAAGACAGTAACTCCACAAGGAGAGCAACAGAACCAAAATATCTGAGCACAGGGGTCTTTCCTGAGACTGATATTCCAACCAAGGACTATGCATGGAGATAACCTAAGACCCCTGCACAGATGTAGCCCATGGCAGTTCAGTATCCAAGTGGGTTCCATTGTAATAGGAACAGGGACTGTCTCTGACATGAACTGATTGGCCTGCTCTTTAATTACCTCCCCCTGAGGGGGAAGCAGCATTACCAGGCCACAGAAGATGACAACACAGCCACTCCTGATGAGACCTATCAGTGGACTTGGGGAGGGGCATGCATGCAGAGGGTGGAGGAAGGGAGGGATTGTGATGGGAAGAGGGAGAGAATCACAGGGGGGATACAAAGTGAATAAAGTGTAATTAATAAAGAAAAAAATTAAATAAAAAAAAAGAAGAAGAGACTCCTTAGCCCCTATCCTTTTCTCATTATACCTCTAGGTTTCCTCAAAAATATTTTTCCTAAGATGTATTTTTCTGAGTATGCAGCTCAATTTGTAGAGTGCTTTCTTAGCATGTAAGTGGTTCTGGGTTCATCTCCAGAACTGCATAAGCTAGCATGATGATGGTTGGTTGTAACCCCAGGACTTGTTGGAGACTAGAAAATCAGACTGTCAAAGTCATCTTCAACAACATGGTAGATTAGAAGCCAATATGGTGTATATGAGATATCGTCTTAAAAATAAATTCTAAGTCAGTCCTCTTATTCTTCATTACCTCTGACTTTCAGCAAGAACATAGTCAAAAGAATGACTGATCCCAAAATTTCCCACTTCCAATATTCATGCACTTTGCCATGTGATATTACACTCCCTTTCACTAAAGGCAGAATGTACTTCACTCCTGATATTGAACTTATGACTAATTTTAGCCCCTAAATTGGTGAAGTAACAATAGCAGCTTCGTGTCTCGCTTTAAAATATCTCATTTCTCTGCTCAATGGCCATGCATTGCTACTATTATAGGAAGACTATACTAACACTCTCTTTTCCCGGAAGAATACAAACACATGGAACAAACAAAAATAAAACGCCTGGCTAAGACAAGCACCAAAAAACTCAACTGAAGTCAACTGAGCCTTCCTAGCCAACATATAAATGAGCTAGAATAAATGCTTACTGATATGTGCCACTGAGTTTTAAGATACCTTATCATGTTAGATTTATAACATGTAGCCAACATGTAAGGTTTGATGAGTCTTCTACAAAAGTATTTGGGGATCTTAATAAATGTCCAAAAGGTCTGAAAATTGGTGTTCAAACTAAATTTCATACATATTACTAAGTGACTCTGACCATGTACTAAACCTTCTAATACAGAAGCTTATCATTGAGCTCAAATATCAGCTTTTTTTATGATGCAGAAAATTCTTTTTCATTTTTTTAATTTTTACTTTTTTACACAATTTATTCATTATATACCCCAATTGAAGCCCCCTCCCTTAACTCCTCCCAGTCCCATCCTCTATCCCTCTTTCCCCCTATCCCGTTCCCCTAGTCCACTGAAAGAGGGAGTTCTCCTTTGCCATTTGCCCAGAGCTTATCAAGTCTCATTAGGACTGCCTGGATCTTCTTCTTCTGTGGCCTGGCAAGACTACATTGCCAGGGGCAAGTTTTCAAAGAGCAGAAACTGAGTTCACAAGAGAGGCAGCCCCTGCTCCCCTTACTCAGGCACCCACATGGAGACTGAGCTACCAATCAGCTACTTCTGAGTAAGGGTTCTAGGTCCTCTCCATAAATAGTCCTTGGTTGGTGCATCAGTCTCTACAGGACCCCCTCGACTCAGGATTTTTAGCTTTGTTGGTCTCCTGTGGGTCTCCTGTCTCCTCCATGTCCTTCTACCCCTTCCCCTCTTCTTCCATAAAACTCCCTGCACTCTGCCCAAAGTTTGGTTGCGAGTCTCAGCATCTACTTCAATGCCATGTTTGGTGAAGCCTTTCAGAGGACCCTCTATACTAGGTTCCCATCCTGTTTCCTCTCTTCCACTGCTTCTTGTGTCTGTAAAACAAAGGACATTGTCATCAGAACAAAATGACAGCCTATACACTGGAAAAGGATCTTCACCAACCCTACATCTGACAAAAGACTAATATCCAGAATATATAAGGAACTCAAGAAATTAGATACCAACAAACCAAATGATCCAATTAAAATTGGGGTACAGAGCTAAGCAGAGAATTCTCAACAGAGGAATATTGAGCAGCTGAGAAACTTAAAGAAATGCCCAACATCCTTAGTCATCAGGGAAATGCAAATCAAAACAACTCTAAGATTCCATCTTACATCAATCAGAATGGCTAAGATCAAAAACTCAAGTGACAACATATGCTGGAGAGGATGTGGAGAAAGGGGAACCCTCCTCGACTACCGGTGGGAGAGCAAACTTGTACAACCACTTTGGAAAACAATCTGGTGCTTTCTCAGAAAATTAGGACTAGCACTGCCTCAAGACCCAGCTTTACCACTCCTGGGCATATACCCAAAAGAAGCCCAACCATTCAACAAAGGTGTTTGCTTAGCTATGTTCATAACAGCTTTGTTTGTAATAGCCAGAATCTGGAAATAACCTAGATGTCCCTCAAAGGAGGAATGGATGCAGAAATTGTGGCATGTTTGCACAATGGAATACTACTCAACTATTAAAAAACAATGAAATCTGCAGGCAAATGATGGAACTAGGAAAGATCATCCTGAGTGAGGTAACCCAGAAACAGAAAGACAGGCATGGTTTACACTCACTTATAAGTGGATATTAGCAGTATAATGTAGGATAGACATAATAAAATCTACAGACCTAAAGAACCTAAACACTAAGGAGGACCCTAAGGAGGATACTTAAATCTCATTCAGAATGGCAAACAGGATAAACACCGGTTTTCTTTAAAAAGCTTATTTCCAAGCCTCAATTACCTCATGTGTAAAATGAAGACAATAATAATATTTTTATCACAGGGTTGTTGCAAGCTCAGAAGAGATGATTCATGATGAATACTTAACAGACAATATACTGAATATCTGGTAAGGACAAGTATGAGCACGAAAAATGTGATATTGTCAAAGAAGGGCAGTAAATATTTTGAAAATATTGAAATAAAATACTTCCCTTTGACCATAAAATTCTGGTAGGTGGGTTATGGGATTTATCTCTGTTCTAAAGCACATGCTTAGCACCTATAAATCTCTCTCTCTCTCTCTCTCTCTCTATATATATATATATATATAGAGAGAGAGAGTTTATATTTGGGTGCTCCATATATATATATATATGGAGCACCCAAATATAAACTCTGAATGGGGTTTAAAGTTTTTTATTCTCCCTTACTACTTAATAATAACACTTCTTTCAGTGTCGAAGGATATAAGAAACTAAGTACATCACAACTCAAATACACAAAGACTATGCAAACTAGTAAGAAAACTGTATCTCTGATTTTCCAGGTGCGACAATGCACTCTAGAGGTTCAGGCAGGAAGATCGTGAACTCAAAGCTAGCCTGGCAGACACAGTAAGACCCTGTCTCACAAACAATACAATCTTTGGTCATGCTCTCCTGGGGCGTATACATATATCTGTCAGCAGAATTAAGATTCCTGATGGAGATTCTTTCTGAGGAAGCCAGCCTTTAGAAAGTGGATGTCCTCCAGAACATCCTTGCGGTACTGACAGCAGACTGCCAGCTAAAAGACAGAACTCACAAGTATCTGTTTTGCTTAAAACATGGGCAAATAAATAAAACGTTGTATTACCTAAGTTATCTAGATAGATACTTGGCTTACAATGGCCTATAAATTTAAAAATGCATCCCTTGGCTTTTAAAATGGCAGTTTGAAGACCTAGCCAAGTTCTAGTCTTGGCTTGTATTAGGCATTGAATTATATATATATATATATATATATATATATATATATATATATATATATATATATATATATATTATACAACTCATTTTCAGATAAGGAAAGTGAATTTGAACTATTTATTATTATTATTTTTTTTTATTATTAATTACACTTTATTCATTTTGTATCCCCCCATAAGCCCCTCCCTCCTCCCCTCCTGATCGCACCCTTCCTCCCCTTTCTGCATGCATGCCCCTCCCCAAGTCCACTAACAGGGGAGGTCCTCCTCTCCTTCTTTCTGATCTTACACTATCAGTTCTCATCAGAAGTGGCTGCATTGTCCTCTTCTGTGGCCTGGTAAGGCTGCTCCCCCCTCAGGGGGAGGTGATCAAAGAGCAGGCCAATCTGATTATGTCAGAGGCAGTCCCTATCCCATTACTAGGTACCCTACTTGGACAATGAACTGCCATGGGCTACATCTGTGAAGGGGTTCTAGGTTATCTCCATGAATAGAACTTGGTTGGAGTATGAGTCTCTGGGAAGTTCCCTGTATTCAAATTTTCTTGTTCTGTTGCTCTGCTTATGGAGTTCCTGTCCTCTCCAAGTCTTGCTATTTCCCATTTCTTACATAAAATTCCATTCACTCTACCCACTAGTTGGCCATCAGGCTCAGCATCTGCTTTGATAGTCTCCTGGACAAAGACTTTCAGAGGCCCTCTGTAGCAGGTTCCGAGGTTGTTTCCTGTTTTCTTCTTCTGATTTCCATCCTCTTTGCCTTTCAGGATGGGGATTGAGCATTTTAGTTAGGGTCCTCTCTTTTGCTTAGTTTGTTTAGATGTACAGATTTTAGTGGGTTTATCCTATGTTGTATGTTTATATGAGTGAGTATATACCATGTGTGTTTTTTTGCTTCTGGGACAACTCACGCAGGATGATCCTTTCCAGGTCCAACCATTTACCTGCAAATTTCATGATTTCCTTATTTTTCATTGCTGAGTAACACTCCATTGTATAGATGTACCACAGTTTCTGCATCCATTCTTCAGTTGAGGGGCATCTGGGCTGTTTCCAGCTTCTGGCTATTACAAATAGAGCTGCTACAAACATGGTTGAGCAAATGTCCTTTTTGTGTACTTGAGCCTCTTTTGGATATATGCCTAGGAGTGGTATGGCTGGATCATGAGAAAGCACTATTCCTAGTTGTCCGAGAAAATGCCAGATTGATTTCCAGAGTGGTTGTACAAGTTTACATTCCCACCAGCAGTGGAGAAGGGTTCCCCTTTCTCCACAACCTCTCCAGCATGTGTTATCACTTGAGTTTTTGATCTTGGCCATTCTGATGGGTGTAAGGTGAAATCTCAGGGTTGTTTTGATTTGCATTTCCCTAATAGTGAATGAGGTTGAGCATTTCTTTAACTGCTTCTCTGCCATTCAATATTCCTCTAAAGAGAGTTCTCTGTTTAGCTCTGTTCCCCATTTTTTTAAGTGGATTACTTGGTTTGCTACTTTTCAGCTTCTTTAGTTCTTTATATATACTGGATATGAGTCCTCTTTCAGATAAAGGGTTGGTGAAGATTCTTTCCCAATCTGTAGGCAGTCGCTTTGTTTTGATGACAGTATCCTTTGCTTTACAGAAGCTTTTCAGTTTCATGAGGTCCCATTTATTGATTGTTCCTCTCAGAGCCTGTGCTTTTGGTGTTCTGTTCAGGAAGTTTTCTCCTGTACCAATGAGTTCTAGGGTATTCCCCACTTTCTTTTTTCTAGCCGATTTAATGTGTCTGGTTTTATGTTGAGTTCTTTGATCCATTGGACATCAGTTTTGTGCAGGGTGATAAGTATGGATCTACTATCATTTTTCTACATGTAGACATCCAGTTGGACCAGCACCATTTGTTGAAGATGATATCTTTTTTCCATTGTATGGTTTTGGCATCTTTGTCAAAAATCAGGTGTCCATAAGTGTGTGGGTTTATTTCTGGGTCTTCTGTTCGATTCCATTGATCCACCATTCTGTTACTACGCCAGTACCATGCAGTTTTTATAACTGTTGCTCTATAGTACAGCTTGAGATCAGGGATGGAGATACCTCCAGAAGATCTTTTATTGTAGAGGATTGTTTTAGCAATTCTCGGTTTCTTGTTATTCCATACGAAGTTGAGAATTTTTCTTTCCAGGTCTGTAAAGAATTGTGTTGGCAGTTTGATGGGAATTGCATTAAATCTGTAGATTGTTTTTGGTAAGATGGCCATTTTTACTATGTTAATCCTGCCAAGCCATGAGCATGGGAGATCTTTCCATCTTCTCATATCTTCCTCTAATTCTTTCTTCAGAGACTTGAAATTTTTTTCATACAAGTCTTTGACTTCCTTGGTTAGGGTTACACCAAGGTACTTTATGTCATTTGTGGCTATTGTGGAGGGTCTTGTTTCTCTAATTTCTTTCTCAGCCCTTTTGTCTTTTGTATATAGGAGTGCTACTGATTTTTTTGAGTTGATTTTTTATCCGGCCACTTTGCTGAAGGTGTTTATCAGCTGTAGGAGTTCCCTGGTAGAGCTTTTGGGATCACTCATATATACTATCATATCATCTGCAAATAGTGATAATTTGACTTCTTCCTTTCCCATCTGTATCCCCTTGATCTCCTTCAACTGTCTTATTGCTCTAGCAAGGAATTCCAGCATTATATTGAAGAGATATGGAGAGAGTGGGCAGCCTTGTCTTGTCCCTGATTTCAGTGGGATTGCTTTAAGTTTCTCTCTGTTCAGTTTGATGTTGGCTATAGGCTTGCTGTAAATCGCCTTTAGTATGTTTAGATATGTGCCTTGTATCCCTGATCTCTCCAGTACTTTAAACACGAATGGATGTTGGATTTTGTCAAATGCTTTTTCAGCATCTAGGGAGATTATCATGTGTTTTTTGTTCTGTCAGTTTGTTAATATGGTGGATCACATTGATGGATTTCTGTATATTGAACCACCCCTGCATACCTGGGATGAAGCCTACTTGGTCATAGTGGATAATATCTTTGATGTGTTCTTGGATTCAGTTTGCAAGTATTTTGTTAAGTATTTTTGCATCAATGTTCATAAGGGAGATTGGCCTGAAATTCTCTTTCTTTGTTGAGTCTTTGTGAGGTTTAGGTACCAAGCGGACTGTGGCTTCATACAATGAGTTTGGTAATGTTCCTTCTGTTTCTATTTTGTGGAATAGTTTGAAGAGAATTGGAGTTAGCTCTTCTGAAGATCTGGTAGAATTCTGCGCTGAAGCCATCTGGTCCTGGGCTTTTTTTGGATGGGAGACTTTTGATGACTGCTTCTATTTCTTTGGGGGATATAGGACTATTTAATTGATTTACCTGGTCCTGATTCAGCTTTGGTAAGTCAAATCGATCAAGAAAATTGTCCATTTCATTTAGGTTTTCAAATTTTGTGGCATATAGACTTTTGAAGTAAGTCCTAATGATTGTTTGGATTTCCTCAGTGTCTGTAGTTATGTCCCCCTTTTCATTTCTGATTTTGTTGATTTGGGTGGTGTCTCTCTGCCTTTTAGTTAGCTTGGCTAAGCGTTTGTCGATCTTGTTGATTTTCTCAAAGAACCAGCTCTTGGTTTCATTGATTCTGTGAATTGTTTTATTTGTTTCTAATTGATTGATATCAGCCCTGAGTTTGATTATTTCCAGCCGTCTACTCCTTTTTGGTGTGTCTGCTTCTTCTTTTTCTAGGGTTTTTCAGTGGGCCATTAAGTTGCTTGAATGAGCTGTCTCGAATTTCTTCTTGAAGGCACTTAGTGCTATGAACTTTCCTCTTAGTACTGCTTTCATTGTGTCCCACAAGTTTGGGTATGTTGTGTCTTCATTTTCATTGAGTTCTAGAAAGGCTTTAATTTCTTTCTTTATTTCTTCCCTGACCCAGCTGTCATTTAGTAACAAGTTGTTCAGTTTCCATGTGTGTGTAGGCTTTTTGCTATTTCTGTTGTTGTTGAAGTCCAGCTTTATTCCATGGTGATCAGACAGGATACAAGGGATTATTTCAGTCTTCTTGTATCTGTTGAGGCTTGCTTTGTGACCAACTATATGGTCTATTTTGGAGAAGGTTGCATGAGGTGCTGAGAAGAAGGTAAATTCTTTTGTGTTTGGGTGTAAAGTTCTGTAAATGTCTGTGAGGTCCATTTGACTCATTACCTCTGTCAGAGATACTGTTTCTTTGTTTACTTTCTGTTTTGTTCACCTGTCCTTTGTTGAGAGTGGGGTGTTGAAGTCTCCCACTATTAATGTGTGGGGATCTATATGTGGTTTAAATTTTATCAATGTTTCTTTAAGAAATGTGGGTGCTCTTGTATTTGGGGCATAGATGTTCAGGATTGTGATGTCTTCCTGGTGGAATTTTCCCTTGATGAGTATGAAGTGTCCTTCCCCATCTCTTTTTATTAATTTTGGTGGAAAGTTATTTTATCAGATATTAGAATGGCTGCTCCTGCTTGCTTCTTGGGTCCATTTGCTTCGAAAGTCGTATTCCTACACTTTACCCTCAGGTAATGTCTATCTTTGTGCCTTAGGTGTGTTTCTTGTATGCAACAGATTGCTGGGTTTTGTTTACATATCCATTCTGTTAATCTGTGTCTTTTTATTGGAGAATTGATTCCATTGATGTTGAGAGAGATTAATGACCAGTGGCCGTTAGATCCTTTGATTTTGATGTTGGCTGTGGTCATAAGGTTGTGTGCTTGGTTGCTTTTTGTTTTACTGTAGTAAGGTTAATTATTTCCTGTGTTTTCTTGACAGAAGCTAATTTTCTTGGGTTGTACTTTCCCTTCCAGTATCTTCTGTAATGCTGGATTTGTTTGTAGGTATTTTTGAAATTTGTTTTTGTCACTGAATGTCTTGTTTTCTCTGTCTATGAGGACTGAGAACTTTGCAGGGTATAGTAGCCCTGGCTGACATCTGTGTTCTCTTAGGGTCTGCATGATATCCGTCCAAGCCCTTCTGGCTTTCATAGTTTCTGTTGAAAAGTCAGGTGTGATTCTAATGGGTTTGCCATTATATGTTACTTGGCCTTTTTCCCTTGCAGCTTTTAGTATTTTTTCTTTGTTCTGTATACTTACTGTTTTGATTATTATGTGGCGGGAGGATTTTCTTTTCTGGTCAAATTTGTTGGGTGTTCTGTAGGCCTTATATATTCTTATTGGCCTCTCCTTTAACTTAGGGAAATTTTCTTCAATGATTTTGTTGAAAATATTTTCTGGGCCTTGGAGAAGGGCGTCTTCTTTTTCCTCTATACCTATTATTCTTAGGTTTTGTCTTTTCATATTGTCTTGGATTTCTTGGATGGTCTGTGTCAGGAATTTTTTGGATTTAACATTTTCTTTGACAGATACATCGATTTCTTCCATTGTATCTTCTACACCTGAGATTCTTTCTTCCATCTCTTGTAGTCTGTTGGTTATGCTTACCTCTGTTGTTCCTGTTTTCTTCCCTAGATTCTTCCTTTCCATTATTTCCTCCATTTATGTTTTCTTTAATTTTTCCAGTTCTATCTTCAGGACTTGAGTTGTTTTGTTTACTTCCTTCACCTGTCTGATTGTACTTTACTTTTTTTTCTTTTAGTTCCTTCAATTCTGTTTCTTTTATTTCATTCAGTGCTTTAAGCATTTTCTTTCTAAAGGCCATAAACTGTTTGGCTGCAACTTCCTCTATTTCTTTACGGATGGCAATATTCTGTTTGAGTTTATCTTCCTCTATGTCTTTACGTATCTTATTTGTTTCCTCTGTTATCATCTTCAGGAGCATAGTTGTTAGGTCATCTTCTTGGATTTCAGTTATGCTGGGGTGTCCAGGGCTACTTGCCCCTGGGTAACTGGGTTCTGGAGATGTCATATTGCTCTTGCTTTTGTTGCTTGAGCTTTTACGCCGGCCTGTACCCATTGGGCTATCTTGGGTGTTTGGGGTTATTTTCTGGTGGTTCCTGGGGATCCTGTGGTAGAGAGAATCCCCTTGGCAGAAAGCTGGTTTTTCCTGAAGGAAGTCTTCTCAGCTTTTTGGGTATAGTCCCTGGATGGCCGGCGTTTTTTCAGGAGTTGCGGCTGCTCACCTCAGGGATAGAAACCTGAGTGTTAATTGTGGTCTTTGTTAGTGAAGAGGGTTCTCCTCTCACCCAGGGAAGTCCTGAAGATAGCTGCCCTGTTTCTTGGTTTCTTGCTGTAAATTTATTGATCAGCTGCTGTGACCCAGTTGGAATCTGGCACGCAGCAACTGTTTGTGACTGTGTCTGGAGCACAGCTCAGTGATGGCAACTCGGCACCGCAGGTCTGGGAGACTTTTTCCAGGGAAGGACTGGATGATTTAAGTCAGTACAGTTTCCTTCCTTCCTTGTGGATTCTCTGTAGAAAGGGACTCCCAGTCTCTTTTTTGCCCTGGGGCGAACTGCTCAGTCTCCACCAGCTAGCTAGGGCGCAGAACCTGCCTGTGTCTGCCTTTCTGGCCTTTGGGAGCCTGGGCGTCTGCCTAAACTGGGTAATTTTCCCAAGACCTTTTCGGGGTGGGGGGTGTCGGCTGAGTGTTCTGAGATCAGACCAGCCGTTTCCCTCCCTGTGTGTTTGCACCTGACAGTGAAACTCAATCTCTGGTACCCTGGGGCCCACAGTTCTATCTGAGGCAGCGAATCGGGCACACAGGCAGGGCTCTGTGCTGGAGCCTGGGTCCCCGGCTCTGGCTCTGGGCTGGCTCCGGGCTGGTTCCTGGGGCACCCGTGGAACCCAAGTCTTTTCCAGGGGTTTGTCTGGGTGACCGAAGGTCGGTCCCAATTGTTTCCTGCACTGTGGGGTTATCTCTCGACTGGAAATTCCAGTCTCTGATGTTGTAATGTACACAGTTCAGTCTGGGACCGTGACCAGAGCACACTTGTGTGGTTCTGGGCTGGCGGCCAAGGGCCTGGCAGAACCGGGATCTATTCCTCGGTTTAGCTGGGTGAGTTAAAAGCTGATTGAATCCCCCACCGTGGGGTATCCTCTCACCTGGGAAACACAATCACTTGTGTTTTATGGCCATGAGTTCTGATTGCTGGTCACTGTGCTGATCCTGCTGTGCTGCTGGTCAGAATGAGAGTCCTCCCGGCGCCACCATCTTGCCCCCATTTTTCAAATTTGAACTATTACTATTAATTTAGATTGTGGTTAATTTTAATATCAGAAAGGACCTTTAAAACTTATTATTCAAACACCATTTTCATAACTGACACTTAAAGAAACACAGTCTGTTATGAGAGAAATGGGACCATAACCGTAAAACAAATTCATCTGATTCTGTCTAAAAGAAAATGGCGGCTGACAAGATGACATTCTGTGAAAGTAATACCTCTGGGCCTAGAAGGTAACTGTAGCAGTATCCCCATACCTGAAGTTTCAAGTCTTCTCACCGAAGTATATGTCATCTAAGTGCAAACAGAACTCTACCTAAAATACCATAACTAGGGTATATCTTGGAAGGAAAGTATGATTACTTCTGACAAGTAATAATATAAGACAAAATAAATAAGTGGTAATAGATCAAATCCAGTTACACTTTAAGAAATTAAAGATCACAATAAGCCTATATTATTTAGGAAGGTATTGTGTAGCAGTTTTCCTCAAAGATTAAACACTTTTGTCTTGGAGGGAAGCTCTTTAAGACAAAGGATGTTTACAAGGAGCTGAAATAACAGTGTTGTCAGGCAAAGTCAAACATTTCATAGTGTAAAGAAGCTACTTAAGACCAGAAGTATACAACTCAAAATAGCTTCAGGATGTCCCTGAAACGGATTTGGTCCTGCCCTCCCCAAGACTTCTAAGTGACATATTCAGACCAGATATGCTGCCTAGAAGATGGTCTGACTCAGCAGCCAAGAAGAACCAGAGACCAACAAAACAACCTGGAAGAAACCAAACTTTCTTAAATTAGCAGAAACCAGGTAAGCTCAGGCCAACTGAGCCATCAGGAAAAGACATCTTCCAGTCCAGTTAGCTGTCTGGAGCTTATGCCATATGCCCTAGGTTCCCAGCTTTATGAGTTGTCACCCATGCTGGGATAAACTTTGGTAATATAGTTGTTTTTGAATAAGATCTGCACCCATATTACTATAAGTACTATCTTCACCCATATTACTATAAGTAACTCCAATAAAACTCATTGGTCCACCAAGTTGGATTTTGGCAGTATCTGTACTTTGGTCCCTGCTCAATTCCCTATATGAGTTCAGTAAACAGTCATTCATATCTCCTCAGGAATAGGCTCACACAACAGCAGGAACCTTCTTCCATATATGCTCTTAACACATTTGCTAAATTCTGAGTCATTAAATGTGATCTAAAAGAAAGAAGATAGGAGTTAGAATATAGGACCTATCCCAAACTTTGCCACCCACTTTCTGTGCGATCTTGGAGGGATCTACTTCCCTAATGAGTCTTGAATACAATCTCTTTATAGAAGATGGACTATAAGGAAAACAACTGAGCTGAGTACAGTGGCACACACACCTCTAAACTCAGCACTCAGGGAGGCAGACGCAAGCAGATCTTTGTGAGTTCGAGGCCAGCCTGGCCTAAAAAGTGATTCTAGGACAGCCAAGGCTACACAGAGAAACCCTGTTTCAAAAAAAAGGAAGAAAAACAAAACTCCTCAGTGCTTATTAAAATGACATTGACAGATGTTTTGTTGTTGTTGATGTTGTTTTGGTTTAGTTTGTTTTTTTGGGTTTTGTTTTTCTCTTTCCTGCCTTTTGACTGTATTCTAAAATTTCTGGTTAATTTATAACAATTCTTTTCTAAAAAGTCCATGATTAACATTCAGAATTCATAGCCAGCATGACAGCCTTCCTCCTTTCTATTTCTCTAGCTATCAAGGAGGCAAACAACATTTTCAGGACAAGGAGGACCTGTCTCCTAAGCCAAGGGAGTATTATTATTCACATTTGTCTTTGCTAATTACTGACCTAAATGGTGACCCACAACTCAGCCCATGAGATATAAAGAAAAGTCTGCTGGCAGCTTTAAGAATACATTTGTCTCTCGAGACAAAGCAATAAAAATGGTAAATTAATGAAGCTCTTCCTTCTTATTTGGGGTACTGGAAAATTACAATGTAATATGTCAACTGGTGGCATCTGTGATCTTGACATAACATCTAAGACAACTGTAGTAAGCAGACTTAGGGGTGATTTAGGGAAACTTGGAACCTCTTACCCTCCAGAGCTCCTAACAACAAATGTTGTCATGGTATTGGGTAATTTTATGCTTCAGCATGGCTAAGCCCTGTTGTCCAAATGTTTGCTCAAACACTAGTCCAAGGTTTGTTCTTAAGGCAATTTGTAGATATCAATTAACACTGAATGAGAGCACCGTGAGCAAATCATATTATCTAGCAGAATGAGTGTGAGACCCATCCAGTGCTTAAGTTTTTGAGGGAAACACTCAAGTTGCCTACCTTCACCTAAGTCATATATTTATACATATGTACATACATACATATATACATACATACTTTCTTACTTATCTATAATTTTCAGTAAAAATAAAATAGTGATTCCCCATGACTGCTCCAAACATCTTTACTGTTACTTATGCCTTCTCCTTTCCTTTCCTTTTGTGTTTCCCTCCCTCGCTTCTCCCTTTGGTAAATGTCCTCACCCATTTTCTCTTTTCCCTCTTCATTGCAATTATGTCCTACTTACCCCTCTAGAGCTCCACTACCATGATCCCCTTTTTTTCTCCTAATAGTTACAGTTACTCAAAATTATATAATCTTATCTGAAGATTCAGAGGTAGGATTAAAATAAGAGAGCACATACTGTGTTATGGTATCTTTAACTTGTATTGTTAATTATAATCAGTTGTTTCCATACTTATGAACGCAAAATTATTGCATGAAAGTGCTTTATATGTCTTTTTGTGTACATCTGAGATGCTTTTAAGGATCTCTCTGTCTCACTTCATTTCAAGATGTTGGTCGGAGGAGCCAAAGAGACTCCCATAACAACACAGGCTATTGTCATTGCCCTTGAAATTAAGACTGTAATTCTAAGTTCACCACAAACAGTAGACCCAGGACTTGGAGGAATCCAACTGCAAACTGACATAAAAGCCTCCTCCTGTGGACTAACTAGCTCTCATGGTATCAGAAGGAGCCATGTAAGCTGCCAAGAGAGAGAAGTAATAAATAGTCCTACCCTGCTATGACACCTAGGAAACAATGACCAAAACAGCAAGATGGACTGAAAAGTGCAACAGTAGAACTTATTTATATCCTGGAGCTAACAAATAGCTATCTAAATGAATTTACGGCCCACTCAATAGAATAGAATTTATGCATATTACTGTAAACCTAGCCAAGTACTGGTGAAGCCATGGACCCTAGAGGAGAATCTACTATTATCACTCTACTAAACTACTATAATTCCTAACTGCATTGTAAATACTTATCCTTATACCCTCAGATGAGTGTAGCTCTCAGCCCTCATCAAAGAAGCTTGTTTTTGCAGCAGATGGGGTCCACTACAGAAATTCAAAAGTTGACAAAGCTGAGAATAACTAACCATGGGGTACTTAGCCCCAAGTTGATACATCTACAGTACAACCCCTACACTTCAGGGAATGTAACAGAGAAAGGGCTAGAAATATTAAAGTTAGAAGACTATAAAACACATCCATGAAATCTCAATAACATGGTTGCCTTACTAAGATATGAACAACAGCACCATTTGACATGTCAATGTTGATGAAGAAAATCCTCTAGATAAAGAACAATGAATGGCTGCTGCCAAGAGAGTAAGAATTAGTCTTCTCCAAGGCCCCTGTTACATTATTCAATCTCAAGTGTCCAGCCATAAACCAAACACATATGAAGAAAACTAAAGGCACTCATCAGTTTGCATTTATAGATTTAATCCACACTATCTCTCTGATTTTGAAAGTTATTCATATAGCATGTTGTGTTTTACAGTACTTTTTTACCCCAGCATTCATTTGTCACATTCATCCATGTAATGGAATATAATAGCTCTAGTTCATTTTTTCTCATAACTCTAAAGTAATAAAATCCATCCCAATGGACTTATTCATTCCACTATTCATAGACACCATTAACCACTTTGTCAGACTTCTCATACTAATCCCAAAAAGCTAAGGTCACAGTTCAATATGCTAGTGTAATAGTATGATGTTTTCCTTTACATCATGAAATGCTACGCGCATTGTTATCTTCAAATAAAGAATACCTTGGCTATATAGCCATAATAAATCATTGCAATGACAGCTAGGTCTATTGTAATAGATATAGATCTATTGACAGTCTCTAATAAAAGGATAGAGGAAAAGGGCCATAGGATGCTCACATAGGAGTCCAGCTATTACTCTGACACCAGAAGCAAGTTATCTTGGGTAATGTTGGATATAGATAAAATAGAAAGTTAAATAAAGTAAAAACAGATAAGACTCCATGATTTAGCCTCCATAAATTGCCATTCATGACATGGTGGGACTTTAGGGTGAAGCAACTGTTGGTACTCTTATTTACATAGTGCTGTAAATAAGCCCTTACCTGTGTTTTGTTGGTAAACTATCAGAAACCCTTGGTTTGCCAAGGTGACTTTAATGAAATCATTACTTTGTGCTCTAGCTTAGATAAAGAAAATGTTACTTGTGTCTCCCCAAGATAAATGAACACAGTAGACAGAAAAAAGAAAAATCTCTCTGAAGTACCAAAAAGATGATTGATGCTTTCTATTTTTAATACCTATGATCAAACAAGTTATTTGATCAGTATTGAGAGATCCAAAGTTTAAAATTAGAGTCTTAGGGCAGCATGACTGAAGTCCTGGATAAAAGTTTAGACAAAGGACTGGGTTAGTTGAGATGTGTCCAGACTGCTGCAGGGAGTAATCAGGCTCACCACACTCCTTCCTGAACTTAAGAAATATCATTTCCTGGCAACCCACCCAGATGGCTCCTAGCTTGTGACCACAGACTATGATAATTGCTCTTCTTCCTCAGCAACAACTAATCAGCACATTCCAGGCTTTGCTTATGATCAAATACCCTCCAGATGGCTGGGCCAGACTGTTTATGCTCTTTGCATCTAAAGTAGACCCCATACCCAATGATGTAACGCCAATGCTTGGAGCCTCCCCTCACCCCGCTTGTGGTTTCACCCTTTAAAAACCTCATTTCCCTATACCTCGGGGCACACTCCTCTCCTGTCTAGTCGGGAAGGTTTGCGTCCCGAGCTTATATTGAATAAACCCTCATGGGTTTGCAGTGGAGTTGATTCCTGGTGGTCTTTGGTGGTCTCACTAACTGGGCACAACAGTCTGTATCTTGATTTCTTCATCGCTAGGCTATAGATAATAATACCTAACAAATATAACATATAGCAAGCCCCTAGTAAACAGTGATTGTTATGAGCCTTATAAAGCATTTATTGTTGATTTCTAAATCATTGATGGATTATTGTCTCATATACTTAGCTCTTAGAAACCATGACTACTTCACTCTCCCTTCTACTGCATTCTAGTGGCCACCAGCTCCAAAATATGAAGGAATATCTAAAATGCAAATTCTTAAAAGCTACTCGTGACTGCTTCCTTCCACTCTCTCCAAGGGCATGCACTGGCCTTTGAAGTGAGAACTAGCACTAATAACCTTTGGCTTTATTTGCTCAAACTGCTAGCACTATTTTTTTCTATTGCTTAAATTTTCTCAGCCTTATCTGCTACCAGAAACGCCCTTTCTTGAAACTATTTCCATAAACTCTGTTCATGAAGAAGAAACAGAAAGAAGAGTGAAAAATCTAGGTCCTGCTGTCAGTGATCTCTTGCCTGCCATCTATTGAGTAAGAACACAGTATCATTGTATTCTTTGTATCACTGCTTCTATGACAGCATTAACTCTCAGGGAGGGTTAAATGCATACTCAGATGTCTTACTAAGAAGAATTGGCCCTGGTCTCACTAGAAATATAAACAAAGGCCTCATTCAGGATCTGTTCCTCTCTGGCAAGAGGACTCTTAAGAATGAAAACATCATTCTACATTCAACTCTGATAAGACTCAAAAAAAATTTGAGTCAAAGGGAACAAATATTCTCCCTGTCATGTGTCTAGTCTTTATTCTGCCATCTCTACACTACAGGATGAAAGACTCATTACATATGAACAGACCTAAACTAAGCTTTGCTTGTCATCCTTGGTCTTGGGTCAGAGGATAGGGAAGTTACATGGTAGGGGTAAGAGAGATTATGTTAAGAAGAGTTTTCTTAATCATGTGACAGCTATGATGTACATACGGGGCTGGGAAAAACTCCAAAATTTGGTATGCAATGAGCGTTTTTAAAAGTGAAATAGAAAGAATTTAACTAACAAATAACTACAGTAAGGAAGATATTATGGCACATACCTGTATGTTCTATATTTGAAAGAATGAGGCAGGAGAATAACCATAAATCCAAGGACAGCCTGGGCTGTACATCAAATACAAGCCAGCCAGTGATATACAACAAAATGCTGTCTTAAAAAATGAGGAAACATAAAGTAGGTAGACAAAATAAATAACTCAGCCTAATATACAAGAAATTATGGAAGGCAGGGAAGTAAGCACCTTTATTTTTGTTTCATTAAAGAGGGTCTCTTATAGCTCAGGCTGGCCCCGCACGAACTTACTATGTAGAGAAAATGACCTTAAACTTCTGATGCCCTCCTTCCAACCTCTGAGTGCTGTGATTAAGGGAATGCACCACCTTATTATGTGGTGCTGAGGACTGAACCCAGAACTTCATGCATGTTTAGCAAGCATTCTACTAGCTGAGCTATATCCTCACCAAGGCAATTCTTTGTATCTCCTAACTCCAAGAAACTAACACATATATTAGCCCAATATAAAACAAAGAAGAAAAATCATGAGTGAAAACTAGTATCTATTTAACCACTGTCTTTTGTAACTGTAAAGTAAACTAAGTTATAGTTTATTTTATAGGAAGAGTTAATTTACAGGAAGATTTCATTAATAGTTAGAGAGTAACATAAGGATACTACAACCAATCTATAACTGGAAGGTAAAGGTACAACTGCAAAAACATAGTGTGTAACACAGAAGTAAAGAAATAAATATACTAATATCTTCATTGTACAGGGATATAGTCAAAAGGCAACAGAGTGAGATGTGGTTCAATGGCAAAGTTCTTGCCTAGCATATACATAAGTTTCAATTCCCAGAACTAAAAAGTCAATGAAAAATAAGAGTTTAATTCTTGCCTAACTTACCAAATGAAAGAAATTAAAATTAATAAAATTAGAGATGAGAAGGGGTATTTCATAACAAGTTCCAATAAAATCCAGAGAATCATTAGGAAATACTTTAAAAACTTATATTCCAAAATAAGCCAGAAAATAGGGAAAAAACAGATAAATTGTTAAACATGTATAAGAATGTTTTGGAGGTAAACAACTACTTTATGGTTGAATTTAAGGTCCATGCCACCAGAGAAAACACATGCCAAGAAATCTATGGTGGGAGAGCTAAGAAGCCTCGGGAGTGAATCTACTATCATTATTCTGTTAAAAGAACATAGTCTCAAGCTGCTCTCTAAATTCATATCCTCTACTCATAAGTTGATCCTGCTCTCAGACCTCATCAGAGACGTTTCTTTGTTCAGTGGATGGTGGTTAACTCAGAAATTCACAGCTTGTCAAACTGCATAAATTAAGGGACCAGTGTTCAGTCACAAATGGGACCTCTATAATCATGTCCTCCTCCCAAGGTTAAGGTACATTTCACACAGAAGAGAGGACAGAATGATTGTAAGAGCTAGCCATCAGAGGGGACCAGACTGAAACAGTGTCTTCTGGGCATGGCACTGTGGTGGTCTGCAAAATACCTGAACAAGTTCTAAGATGATTAGAAGAAGCTCATGAGACATCACCCCTAAGTTAGGAGCTACGAACAGTTGATGGCTTCTGGGAGAAAGAAAGTCAGTTTTCCTTAAGGCTTTGGCTTCTAGGAGGTAGACTACACTCCAGTGCATGCTCCCATACCAAAGGGGATATAAGCAGAATAAATTAAGGTTGATAAGTTATTAAATTTTAAAAGTTGAATATAAAGTTGGGGTTAGGAATGTGCTTACTAATGTTTTGTCAAGCTGGCACAAGCTAGAGAAATGGGAAATTTGAATAGTTATTTTGGAAATGACTATTGAGAAATGACTATTCTATTGAGAAAACTGTCCCACTACATGGGCAAGCCAGATATGACCATTGGCAATCATAGAACAAATGATATTATATGACCTCCAAAATGCTTAACTTAGTAGTCTTGACAACAGAATACTGTAAGAGTTGTGAGTGCATTACATCAGAAACATAGATGGAAACATTTGCGTCCCTCCACAATTTCAGAATTCTTTGGATAACAAGAAATTCACATGATGCAGTCATTTTGGTGGCAGCAATTTGCTTTTTGTGGTTGCTATACTGAGACCAACACAGGACTTTTTACTCCATTCTTAATTTCTAACATTAACTCTCAGATCACAATTACATATGACACACACACACACAAGGCTATACAACAAAATGAGTACATGGGGCTAAGGAGGTAAAGATTTTTACAAGTTTCAAAATCTGAGAAGGAAAGCCAGGAAACTTATAGGAATGAAAGAGTCTTTGTCCTTGATAAACTATTACATGGAACCAAGCTACAGAAGTTGGAGAATTGCTGCGGGTGCAAGCTGGTGGTTGATAGCCTTAAAACTTAGTAGTAGTATCAGAAAAAAAGCCACATAGATGGTTCCTGCTACAGAAGCCAAAAGAGAATTACAAGTTCCAGATGAAGAAATGGGCTAATAGATGGATAAGATCCAGGTGAGCAAACATGGAAATGAACAACTCTCCAATCAGTTTGACATCAACAGTGGTCTATCCAAGGCCACATCAACAGTGAAGATCTAGCCAAGTATGTGTCCCTGGGATACCTGGGAGTTATCTGCATGTCAATCCTAAACAAATGCACTTTGAGGTCAGGAAATAGATGGTATGGGTTATTATCATCAAAGTGGTGGATGTCTACCTCATCATGGGGTCCAGATGAGGGAAACACTCTTCCATTATCTGATGTGTCTGATAAGTTCTTGAGCATGGTTTTCCAGATATGATTTTTATACACCATGTGCCTCTATGCTCTTAATTTACTCTGAACAGATTTCTATTCCCAAAAGTAACTTGACTCATTTCTCAGTCTGTACTGCATGGGTGGGGCCAGATGGTACCATTCACAAGTTTTCCCAGACACAGAATCATCTCTCTTCCTCAAAATGGAGCCTGAAACTACTTGTAAAATGAAGGACACTTCATACTCATCAAGGGAAAACTCCACCAGGAAGACATCACAATCCTGAACATCTATGCCCCAAATACAAGAGCACCCACATTTCTTAAAGAAACATTGATAAAATTTAAACCACATATAAATCCCCACACATTAATAGTGGGAGACTTCAACACCCCACTCTCAACAAAGGACAGGTCAACAAAACAGAAAGTAAACAAAGAAACAGTATCTCTGACAGAGGTAATGAATCAAATGGACCTCACAGACATTTACAGAACTTTACACCCAAACACAAAAGAATTTACCTTCTTCTCAGCACCTCATGCAACCTTCTCCAAAATAGACCATATAGTTGGTCACAAAGCAAGACTCAACAGATACAAGAAGACTGAAATAATCCCTTGTATCCTATCTGATCACCATGGAATAAAGCTGGACTTCAACAATAACAGAAATAGCAAAAAGCCTACACACACATGGAAACTGAACAACTT
>NW_026589447.1:2782649-2794075 GCF_907164565.1 Psammomys obesus | reverse complement strand
TCATACTCCAACCAAGGACTATTCGTGGAGATGACCTGGAACCCCTGCACAGGTGTAGCCCATGGCAGTTCAGTGTCCAAGTGGGTTACATAGTAATGGGAAGAGGGACTGCCTCTGACATAATCTGATTGGCCTGCTCTTTGATCACTTCCCCCTGAGGGGAGAGCAGCCTTACCAGGCCACAGTAGAGGACAATGCAGCCACTTTTGATGAGAACTGATAGACTAAGATCAGAAAGAAGAGGAGAACCTCCCCTATCAGTGGACTTGGGGAGTGGCATGCATGCAGAAAGGGAAGGGAGGGTGGGATCGGGCGGGGAGGAGGGAGGGGCTTATGGGGGGATACAAAATGAATAAAGTGTAATTAATAAAAAAAATAAAAAAAAGAAACCATTAGTGATGTTATACTAAACCTATGGAATCTTAAACATGCTTTTAAAAACCCTGTGGACTAACGATGTCTCCTACCAAACCTAAAATGAAGTGGGAATAGACAAAGTCACATTTCTTTAAGAAAAAATGACTCATTTCATAGTTTCCAAACTGTTTTGACTGAAGCTTCTCAAAATAAACTTTATTCAATAGGAAAAAAAAAATGGAGACTCTCAGTGTAAGGCACAGATTGAAAAACCACTCTTCTATACAGTATGGAGTAATTTAGAGCACAGCACAACTGGATTCTCAACAATTTCCTCTTATCCCTAGATATAAGTAGTCTTAGGAGAGCTGCTAGAGTATACAGAAGGTGGACAGTCAAGAGAAAGTGGGATCCCAATAATGTAGCATCCACACAGTCCTTACTAACATGTATTTGGGAACTCCTCTGTGTTGCAGCTTTAATGAATCATCACCCATGTTAAAGATGGATTTTTCATAATATTCTTACCTTTGAGTGACCCTATTCTTATAAGTAACACCTTGAGCGGTCTCTTCTAAGTAAGTCTAATAAGCTCATTGGTTAACATAGCTAGACTTCTGTGGATATGTTATTCTGATCGGTTGTTGTTGCCCTATCTGGGGTATACAAACATTTGTTCACATCTCCCAAGGAAAATTAACCCAGCATATCTCCAGTTAATTGTTATTATACACATGAGAAATTATATAAAATGAAACAAGCCTTACACCAGAAAACCTGAACTCAATTCCAAGCAATACCATTCCTACCTGAGTGACATTAGATACCATATCACACTAAATCTTAGTGTCCTCATCTTTTAATAGAGAATAACAGCCTCTACTTTACAGTGTCATTCAAAGGCGAGAGAGAGAGAGAGAGAGAGAGAGAGAGAGAGAGAGAGAGATGACAGGGCATTGCACTGAGGTAGGATACAAAGGCAGAGAAAATCCGGGAGACATGAGATGGAAAAATACCATTACCACAGGATCCACAGGATCCCAGGATCTAGTCTTCCCTGCTGACTCAGAGTCAAGAAACTTCAGTACAACCTACAAAACCAAAGTTATCTGTAGAAGTAATGTATGTTTTTCTAAAGAAAGCTCCAATATTGATGTTAAAAACAAAAATGAATGACACTAACCTAGGGCAAGAATATTTGTAACCTTGATTTTTACTATATTAGCCATCCTTTCTTATCTCTAATATTAGATAGTATTCCCCCAAAATGACCTCATTTCATTGAAAAAAGAAAGTTCTCTAAGTAATGTTAATATACTAGTTCAAATCTTTTTTATGTTAAGTTAATTTTAAAAGTTAGTTTTAAACTTTACTTAAGCTTTGCTTAATCTTAAAACCTTGCTGTAAATCACATTCTTGAGTAATGTAACTTTATTTTTTTACTAAAATATTATTACATTTCTATTTCCCATTCTATTTCCTTCCATGTCCTTACAAAGTCATATAAATAGCCATTATAGCATGACAGTCTCTGAAGAAGCCCACACACTGTCTTAGGATCATAGTCTTATTCCAATATGTCTCTATATAAATATTTTCCATTCAATAGTATTGATTTATAATGATTTACCTTGAATTTCTCTTCTGTAACATAGTCAAAATCTGTCTATACCTGAATAGAAGTCCACAAGTGGGAACATAGTACTGGCTGTGTTACTCTGTCAATGATGATAGTGCCTAGCAACTACTAGTAAAGTCATAAAGCCAGCTAGCAACAGAGTTTTGTGTATTCAATTTCAGCCCAATCAGGATACAGAATTATACTACCAAGAATTGTTACAAGCCAGGCCTGGTGGGAGTGATCTGTGAGGCTGGGGGCCAAGGGCATGACCAAAAGTTTTAGTCTTCCTTAGACTACAGAGTGAATTCAAGGCCAGCAATGTATTGAGACACTGTCTCAAAACAAAAACTTTTAAACAGGGTTATAGTTCAGTGGTAGAGCATTTGCCCAGCATGTATAAGAACCTAGGATTTATCCCATGTACTACAAAAGGAGGGATCATTACAACAGAGTATCTATACAATTTAAGGAAATTTTATATGGTCCCATAAGATTAAAGAAAATATTTAAGACAAAACTAGATAAAGATCAGACCTCACTGGAAACATGGTAATATAATCTTATGGGTAGAAGTGAGATCTGATTGTTTGTCTTGGTAGTTTATGCTCACTAGTTAGAAGGAAGGTATCTCTCCAGAGATAACCAGCACACTATTTACAGAGAGAGGGGGATACGATAAGTTGAAGGTGAACTTCACGGGGGGCTTGCCAGGCTCAGGGTGAATCCTCTAAACACTATCAGACTATATGAAGGCCCAGTGAGGACATCTGATGTGTCACACTAAAGATTCATCACAATGGACAGGCCCGGTGATGTGTGTAGGAGTAACTACAGAGAAAGGTTAGATTAACATATGAATGTCTGAGGCCTTTTAAGATTGATAAACATGCGGAATATTATTAAAAGACATAAGCTTCGTGGTTGGCAATACAGTAGTGGCTGGATCACAGCTCCACCACTGTAGCAGTCCACCCTGCAGCCCCTAAAAACATTAAGTCACTTCCACCTGTAGTGTTGCTATTGAGAAAGCTTAATGCCATGTTAACTGTAGAGAGATAACTGATGGAACTGTCTGTTATCACAGAGAAGATATGGATGGGTGTATTTGGAACTGGGAGGCAATGAAAAACAAAAGAGAACAGTAGATTAACAACTTCATTTCCTGGCCCTTAGTTAAGTGTAATTTGCTCTTTCTTAAATTTCACTATTGGAATAATTCCAGGCACTCTATTTGAGACTCTAACAATGGCTGTGTCTTTGCAGTCTGACTGAAAAAGGTGAATTTTTAAGATTGGAAAAAGACTGGTGGGCACTTTAACCCTTCAGAGTCTCAGTCTCTTACTTTGACAATAAATTTTAAGTCCTACCTTGCAAGTTTGCTGCGAGGAGACAGCATTGATAAAATCACCAAACTAATAGGCCTGGTACACATAAAACATACCACAGAATTTTCCTTTCTACACGTAGAAAATCAACCACTAAAGCACGTCCTTACTTCATTCACTTTTGCTGTTTTCATCCAGCATTGAAAGCAAGTCAGATATGCAGGCTTCAAAACACATGACCAACTTCAACCATTTTCAGTGTTAGATAATAACTGAAATTTAACAAATGGCAATTATTTTTGTATCACGTTTATAATTTCAAAGCTTCTTCTGTCTTTTAAATATACCCTTACCCAAATGAAACTAGTAGACTACAACATTTCTGGGTTATTTAGACTATTCACAATGCTTTAATGATCATATCACCTTCACTCATGATATCAAGCACTAGGAGTACATCCACTGATTATTTTTGCCATTTTCATTTTCATTTTCATGTGAGAGGTGGGCATAGAACCCAGGGCCTCACATTTGCTGGGCAAGCACTATACCACTGAGCTATAATCTCAAATTTCCATTTCATAGTCTTTATATCTCAATGACCTTGAAGATTCTAATTGACATGACAATGTCTCTTTCCTGCTACTTTCATATCTTTTATCCAACTCAATTGCCATGGTATTCCAATGATAGCCACTGCAAGGTGTATTTTTATTCTAAAAATTAGGCCTGGACACTTGTTCAAGATGATACATTTTAACCTATACAGGAAAGAATACTTTGGCAACATGCTGAATACACCTTGGAAATAGTTTTATTTACTAGGCTGAAAAAAAATTAAACTGAAGGTATTCATATTCCTTTTGACATGTTGAATAATGAAAGCTTCAGGGATAATGAAGCTAAAATTATCTGGTATTGTACTGTGCAACAGACCTTTCAATGATGATGGACAAAGTCTATGGATAAGCTTTCCAACTAAATAGCTACTATCCACCTGTGACTAGTAAGGATCTCAAATGTGGCTAGCAACACTAAGGACTTGAAACATAAATATCTTATGGCTATCATAATGGTAAACCAAACACGCTGCAGTTATACATACATAGAAGCTCAGCACTCAAGCATCCAAGGCAGGAGAAGCATGAGTAAGAGGCCAGCCTAAAGTCCCACACAGATCTAGACAGCATAGCTTAATAGGCATGGAAGGGTACACCTGTAATTCCAACACTGGGGAGGCTGAAGGAGAAAGACATTCCAGGACAGCCTCGCCTTCATAGTGAAATCCTGTCTCAA
Source organism: Psammomys obesus (assembly GCF_907164565.1). Lineage (NCBI taxonomy): Eukaryota > Metazoa > Chordata > Mammalia > Rodentia > Muridae > Psammomys > Psammomys obesus. The sequence continues at coordinate 2,789,476 of NW_026589447.1, read as the reverse complement.
AAATGAGTTAAAATCTGAAGCTAAAAAGATCTTTGTATTTCAATCCAGGCCATTGGCACTAACTCTATAATTTTTGCCATTTTACTTCTTTTGTATATTTGTATAAGTATCACTACCTCCCTGCCAGACACCTCCAAGAAATTCTCTGGTGCAGAAAAAATGCAAAGCACTTAGACCAATGATGGCTATTATTTTTATGCACCTCATTTTCCAAATGAAGCAACTGAAACCATAAAAGGAAATAGAAATATTTACAGAGTTTAGAATTTCTATAGCTAGAACTGGGGAGACACACACATAACATTCTACCCATCCCTGTCCTCACCAGCTTCACTCCTCTCTCTCAGGCAGAATATAGTTAATTCATCCCAACAGCTTTAAAAGTCAACTCAGGTAGCACTCATTTTTAATCTCTACTTTATCTGGGGTATTTAAGCCTCTACCTCCTTTCCACCAACCTTTTAACCCTAGGAAAGAAAAAAGAGGGTAGTGGGGAAAGGAGGCACACACCCCTTTACTTCCCTTGGCTGTTTAGGTTCTATGGGGGGGGGGGAACTATACCAATCTCCATTAACAGCAAATGCAGCAAGCAGACTCCTCCAAGATGCTGCATTGAAACATTTCTCTCCATCTGTCTCCTCCCAGCCACAACACCGTCTGTCTCTGGTCTTTCCAAACTGACACTGCCTGTCTCCTGTCTCTGCAACCTGCCATACTTTTCCTTACTGAGTCTCAGATTTATATCCCTCAGAGTCCTAGATCATACCCCTTTCCATGCTGCATAAGACAGGCCATTAAAGCTGGCAAAGACCACACCCAACAGGAGACAATTAACAGCTGTGGACAAACTAAAATCCCAACCTTGGGATTAAAACAAAAGCATATTTACATAACATAACTGAATGTTTAAAGAAACCCAAAATTTCATTACAAACTCATTCAAGTATTGCTTCAAATGCCTGAAATGCAAAGTTTAACCTATTCATTTTATGATATGACTTAGATATGGTTGATAGTTGAGGAACAGTTATCTTTAGCTGTGGGCCTGATACCAAGCAATCAACATACTTCTAGAAAAATGCAGGTATGGGCATAAGACAGACATCCTCATTCCAGAAGACAAAAATGTGAAGGACTGGTGGATCCCAAGTAAGTTGCAAATCAGACAAGTCAAACACCTTGAGATCTTGAGGTTTCAGAATAATCCTCTTTGGTTGAGTGCTGTGGTTGTTCCTAAAAAGGTAATATCACTCTTACCTTTCTGAAGGTTGGCCTTAAACACTGTTCATTGTGGTCTCAAAGACCATCAAGTGTTTGGTTCTGGTGGTGCTTTCATGATTGTTATTAGATATAGTTATATGCAATATACATACATTTGATATTTTTTAACAACAGACTACCTACATGCTGTGGCTCCAAAAGATTATTAACAGAATTGGGTGTGGTGGGGCAACCTTACAAGCCCAACATTCAGGAACTTAAAAAAAGAAGATCAGGTATTTGAGTCCTTCCTGAGCAACACTGATATTTTATTAGAAAAAGTAAAGACAACAAAGGGGAAGAAATAGATGTTCAGGAGAGTAGAGTGAAAGGAGGAAGAGGGGAGACAGTGAAAGGGAAGGGAGATAAGGGATATCATGAAAGAATAGAAAAGTTCCTGCCACTCTCATGACCTTACAGCCATAGCATCATAGCATCAGGCATCACTTAAGCCTGTGATACTGTGTACTGTGTTACCAATAACATAATTGGATGTACTGGTCCAATTATGTGCTTAATTCATGATAAGGAATAAAACTATGTTAAGTTATATATTTACTACACCATACTTTTATCAGAATTTTAGAGTATAAGACTTATAAATCATTTACTGTTAAACATTAAGTTATATATACTGGTGTAGCCTCAAATATCTCATGCTTACTGCATTTAAAATGTATTTAAAAAAAACTACATTGAGTGATCTATACAATCTAGTTCTGTATTCTCCGTGATGGTCACATAAGAATAAAATCACCTACAGATACATTTCTCAGAATGTATTAACATTGCTAAGTGTATTAACATTGCTAAGTGGCACATTTGTTACAGCAACAGCCTACATCCTATTACTACTTTCTGTATTAGCTAGAGAGTGAGATAAGGAGTTCGAGTGAAAAAGAGAAACAGAGATTTATTCTAAGGCACCTGCTCATATGATTACAGAAGCTAAGAAGCTTTATGATCTGCCACAGGGAAACAGTAAGGAATACCAGTAGGATGGTATGAAAGGGTCAATAGCCTAAGATTTATTGCTATGCATTCCAATTTGGGTTTGAAGGACTAAGAACCAATTATACTGAGAGCAAAGATTCCATGTCCCAAGTCATGTGGTCTAGTAATCAATTCAAACTTTGTCCATCCCTTCGGTCTATGGAGGCTCTCAATGAATTAAGTGACACCCACCCAAAAGGATTAGAGAAGCCAAGCAACTCAAATGCCAATTTCTTTTGGAAACACTCACAGAATTAAACTCTAAAATAAGGTAAACAGCTATCTGAGATATCCAAGCATCTTCTTCTCTTATAGAGTTAACCACTAAATCATTGCAGAATGATTGGTGATACCCCCCAAATAAATAAATAAACCTATTCAACTGCTATTAAAAACAAAGGACCTTATACATTTAATACAAAAACTATACCTTTGTGAAACCTATTTGTTCCTTCCGAAAAGTTTCCAGGGGTTTGATCAGCAAGTCACTAGCATTTTGTACCTAAAAAATAAAAGAAAAGAAGAAAAGAAAACAATGTTTAGATTAACAAGGTTCCTAGAATTCAATGAAAATGAATGCACAACATATCCAAACTTATGGGACAAAAATAAAAGTGATGCTAAGAGGAAACTTCATAGCTCGCCTGTGCACATGGATCTGTAGGATTACCATAGTAAAAATAGACATCAAAAACAATCTACAGATTTAATGCAATCCCCATCAAAATTCAAAAACAATTATTTACAGACCTTGAAAGAACAATACTAAACTCCATATGGAAAAAAAAAAACAAAACATAATAGCTAAAAACCAGTTCTGTAAAATAAAAGTACTTCTGGAGGTATCAAAATCCCTCCATTCAAGCTTTATTACAAAACAATAGTGATAAAAAAAAAAAAACGTATTGTACTAGCATACAAATAGACAGGTTGATCAATGAAGTCGAATTGAATACCAGAAATATGGACACCAGATTTTTCATAAAGAAGCCAGAATTATACAATTGAAAAAAAGAAAGCATCTTCAACAAATGCTGCTGGTCTAACTGGATGTCAGCATGTAGAAGAATGGAATTAGATTAATATGTATCACCCTGCACAAAACTCAAGTCCAAGTGGATCAAATACCTCAACATAAAAACAGTACACTGAACTTAAAAAAAGAGAAAGTGGGAAACAGCCTTAAAGACATTGGTACACAGAAAACTTCCTGAACAGAACACCAACAGCATAGGTACTAAGATCAACAATTAATAAATGGGACCTCATAGAACAGAAAAGCTTCTTTAAGGCAAAGGACACTGTCATGAGGATAAAAGAGCAGCACAAAGAATGGGAAAAGATTCACCAACTCCACACCTGACAGAAGGCTAATTTCCCAAATATATAATGAACCCAAAGTAACTAAACATCAACAAAGAAAATAATTTAATTAAAATGTGCTTTACAAATCTAAACAATTCTCAGTCAAGAAATTTCAAATGGTCAAGAATCACTTATGGCCAACTGTTGGGCAGAGTGCATGGAATCTTATGAAAGAAGTGGGAGATAGTAAGATCTGGAGAGGACAAGAGCTCCACAAGGAGAGCAACAGAACAGAAAATTTGAACACAGGGGTCTTTCCAGAGTCTCATATTCCAACCAAGTATCATGCATGGAGATAACCAAGAACCCCTACACAAATGTAGCCCATGGCAGTTCAGTGTCCAAGTGGGTTACATAGTAATGCGAACAGGGACTGTCTCTGACATGAACTGATTGGCCTGCTCTTTGATCACCTCCCCCTGAGAGGGGAGCAGCCTTACCAGGCCACAGAGATGACAGTGCAGCCACTCCTGATGAGATCTGATAGACTAAGATCAGAAGGAAGGAAAGAGGGACCTCCCCTATCAGTAGACTTGGGGAAGGGCATGTGTGAAGAAGAGGGAGGGAGGATGGGATTGGGAGGGGAGAAGGGAGGGGTTTATAGGGGGGATACAAAGTGAATAAAGTATAATTAATAAAAGTTTAAAAAATTTAAAAAAAGATTTCCCTGATTTTCATCAGGAAAATGCAAATCAAAAGAACTTTGAGATTCTGTTTCACACCTGTCAGAATGGCAAAGATCAAAAACTCAAGTGACAGCACATGCTGGTGAAGGTATGGAGCAAGGGAAACATTGCTAGAGTGCTACATTGCTAGAGGGAGTGTAAACTTGTACAACCACTTCAGAAATCAATGTGGCATTTTCTCAAAAAACTGGGAATAGCTCTACCTCAAGACCCAGATATACCACTCTTGGGCATATACTGAAAGGACATTCCATTGTACCACAAGAACACTTACTCAACTATGTTCATAGTAGTTATATTCTTAATATCTAGAAACTGAAAACAACCTAGATGTCTCTCACACAAAAAATGATTAAAGAAAAAGTGGTACATTTACACAATGAAGTATTACTCAGCTGTATTTCTCAGCTGTTAAAATAAAAAAGATAACTTCATGAAATTTGCAGGCAAATGAATGGAACTAGAAAAAAAATCATCTTAAGTAAGAAAACCCAGACCCAGTGAGACAAACTTCTTATGCACTCACTTATAAGTGTATAGTAGCTGTAAAGTAGAGGATAATCATGCTACAATCCACAGATCCAGAGAGGGTAAGTAACAAGGAGGGCTCAGGGAGAGGATGGCTGAATCTATCTGGGTAGGAAAAATAGAACAGATACCACGGGTGGACAGTAGGCGGGTGGGAACAAGAGGGATCGGGTTGGAAGGAGATGGAGGGAGAGTACTAGGGAAGACAACTGGAATTGGAAGGCATTTCAGGGGTGAAGCAGAAACCTAGTGCAATGGAATCTCCCAAGAGTAAGAAGATGATCCTAAGTAAGACTCCTAGTAAGTAGTGGGGTGGTGGGGGAATACAGAGCCTGAACTGGTCATCTCCTGTAACCAGTCAAGATTTCCAAGTGGAGGGATTGGGACAGCAACTCAGTCTCAAAGCTTTCAACCTACATTGTGTCCTGCCTACAAGAAGTGCTGAAGTAAAAGTGAAGAAAAAGTGGCCAACTAACACTGGTCCAGCTTAAGACCCATGCCATCAGAAGGAGCTCACCCCTGACACTGCCTGGAGGGCTAGGAACTAAAGTCTGGATAGCCCAGAGATCTAGGATAGAACAAAACAGGACCAGAAAAAAATTAGTGAAATGATTACTAATGATATTCTGCTGTAGATGCTTCATCCAGGATGGAAACAGGTGCAGAAACCTACAGCCAAACATTAGAGAATCCTGAGGAAGAATAGGGGGAAGGATTATAGAAGCCAGAAAGAACAAGGACACCATAAGAAATCCTACAGAATCAGCTAACTTCGGACCATAGGAGATCACAGAGAGGCTTAGAAAGAACTGATAATCCTGCATGGTTCTGAGCTAGACCCTCTGCATGTATGTTATAGTTGTATAGCTTGGACTTTTGTGGGACTCCTAACAGAGGGAGTGGGGCTGCTTCTGTCTCTTTTGCCTGCTTGGGAAGGAAGATTGCCCAGTTCTTTTTATGAGGCCACAGTTCCCCACAGAATCAACTAACTTGGGCACATAGGGGCTCACAGGGACTGAGTCACCTTCTCCACCTTTAATACAAAAGATGGTGCCTAGACTTTTTTGTAATGGTTGTTTGAGACAGGATTTCTTTGTGTAGCCTTGGCTATCCCAAAACTCACTCTGTAGACCAGGCTGGCTATGAACTCACAGAGATCTGCCTGCCCTTGCCTCCTAAACTGAGATTAAAAGATGTGTTCCACCACCAGGCCCAGGTGCCTAGTCTTATTGCAACTTGGTATGTCCTGTTTGGTTGATATCCCTGGAGACCTGCCCTTTTCTGAAGGAAAACAGAGGAGGAGTTGGATGGGAGGGCGGGGGGAGGAGGGACTGTAAGAAGAGAGGTGAGAGGAAATGTCAGTCAGCAAGTAATATATGAGAGAAAGGTAAAATAAAAAAAAATTGTTATTCCTCATCATTTGGGTTTTTCTTAAAACTATACTATCCTGCACGCCCGTGATATGTTCTTGGATTTGCTTTGCAAGTATTTAATGAGAATTTTTACATCTCTGTTCATAAGGAAAACTGGTCTGTAATTTTCCTTCTTTCTTCCATTTTTATGTGGTTTAAATATTAGGGAAACTGTGGCTTCAAAAAGAAAAACTGGACAATCTTCTGTTTCGCTTTTGTGGAATAATTTGAAGATTAAAGGTATTTTTTGAAGTTTTGGTAGAGTAATATGCTGAACCCAAGTGGCCTTGAGTTTTTGCAAGGTGGAAGACTTTTAATTACGGCTTCTATTTGAATAGGGGTTATAGGTCTGTGTTGTTATGGTGGTGGTGGTAGTGTGTTGTTTTTGCTTATCTGATCCTGATTGAACTTTGGGAGGCTGTATGTATCAAGAAATTTATCCACTTCTTTTAGATTTTTCCATTGTGGTGCAGTACACATTTTTTTTTATTAATTACACTTTATTCATTTTGTATCCCCCCATAAGCCCCTCCCTTCTCCCCGCCCGATCCCACCCTCCCTTCCCTTTCTGCATGCATGCCAC
>NW_026589447.1:2763710-2777649 GCF_907164565.1 Psammomys obesus | reverse complement strand
TCGATTTCTTCCATTGTATCTTCTACACCTGAGATTCTTTCTTCCATTTCTTGTATTCTGTTGGTTATGCTTACCTCTGTTGTTCCTGTTTTCTTCCCTAAATTCTTCCTCTCCATTATTTCCTCCATTTGTGTTTTCTTTAATTTTTCTAGTTCTATCTTCAGGTCTTGAGTTGTTTTGTTTACTTCCTTCACCTGTGTGCTTTTATTTTCCTCTTTTTCTTTTAGTTCCTTCAACTCTGTCTCTTTGATTTCTTTCAGTGATTTAATTATTTCTTCTCTGAAGGCCACAAGCTGTTTGGCTGCATCTTCCCGTATTTCTTCACGGATGGCCCTAATCTGCTTGTCTTTATCTTCCTCCATTTCTTTAGGATAGCCATGATCTGTTTGGTTTTATCTTCCTCTAATTCTTTACGTATTTTATTTGTTTCCTCTATTATCCTCTTCATCAACATAGATGTAAGGTCATCTTCTTGATTTTCTATTATGCTGCATTGTTCAGGGCTGTTCGCCTCTGGATGGCTGGGTTCTGGAGATGCCATATTGCTCTGTCTTTTGTTGGTTGAGCCTTTATGCTGACCTCTACCCATTGGGCTGATTTAGGTGTTGGCTGTTAGTTTCTGTGCTTCCTGGAGTCCTGAGGTAGGGAGTATCCCCTTGGCCGGAAGATGATTTTTCCTGAAGGAGTCCTTCTCTGCTTTTTGGTTATGGTCACTGTATGGCCAGTGTTTCTCCGGAGATGCCACTGCTCACCTCAGGTTTATAGCCCTGAGTAGTAGCTGTGGTCTATGTTAGGCAGGGGGGGATCTCCTCTTACCCATAGAATTTCTCAAGACAGCTGCCCCACTGCTGGGTTTCTTGTTATAAATTTAGTGTGCTGCTGCTCACTAAATTTCCATGTACAGTCCTCTTGAAGAAACTGCTGATTCCCTAGCTGTGGGGTTTTTTCCCAACAGGGAACCTCAGTCTGTTATCCTGGGGCGCACAGTTCTGTCCGGGAAAGTGGGAGGTGCACTCAGCAAGTCTCTGGGCCAGAGGCTGATTGCTCTGCTCTGGACCTGGAGAATGTGCACCTAGGTTGAGTTGGCACCTGGGGGCACTGTTCTGGTCTGGAGGCTGGGTGCCTCACTCTGGACCAGAAGCTGTGTGTCTCTGTCTGGGATGGCGGCTGCAGGCACTGCTCTGGTCCAGACGCTGTGGGTGCAGCCCTCTTGAAGGACCAGGGATTCCCACAGTTTTGACAGTCTAGCTAGGAATAACTGGTTGATCCTTGGCACAGTATCTGAGGGCTGCTGTAATGGCTCTCTGGCTTCTGTAGGTCTGAGGATGCAGCTGTGTGTCCCAGTGCCCTAGGGGAACTCAATAATGGCGGCAGAGCACAGCGCTCCTGCCTGCACTAGAGTCTGCGTGAGTCCAGGAAGTGTTTTGGTGCTGGGTGTCCTAAGCGTTAGAGCTGCTGACCCCCTCCGCTGGGGGTTTCCTCCTGCCAGAGACACGCAGTCTGGTGCCCTGGTGCCCTGGTGCCCACAGTTCTATCTGAGGCGGCGAAACAGGCGCGCAGGCAGGCGCCTGTGTCCCGGCTCTGGGTCCAGACTGGCTCTTGGGGCACCCGCGGAACCCGAGTCTTTTCCAGGGGATGTCTGGGTAACCTGAGGTTGGTCCCAATTGTTTCCTGCTCTGTGGGGTTATCTCTCGACTGGGAAATCCAGTCTATGGTGTTGTGGGCCCACAGTTCAGTCTGGGACCGTGACCAGATTGCGCTGGCGGGTAGCTCTGGGCTAGGGACCAAAGGCCTGGTGGAACCGGGATCTCTTCTGCGGTTTAGCTGGGGGAGTTAAAGCTGATTGAATCCCCCACCGTGGGGTATCCTCTCACCTGTGAAACACAATCCCTTGTGTTTTATGGCCGCGAGTTCTGATTGCTGGTCACTGTGCCAATCCAGCTGTGCTGCTCCTCAGAATGAGAGTCCTCCAGGTGCCGCCATCTTGCCCCGCCCCCGCAGTACACATTTTTAAAGTCTCCTTATGGGCATCTGAATTTCCTTGGTGTCTATTGTTATGTAGATTCCCTCTACAACCCATCTCTACATTAGATCTCTTCTCTCTACTTTTTAGTTAATTTGGCTAAGAATATGTCTGTAAAGTAAATTTTATGGGCCTGATGTAATTATCATGTTGGAGGCTTACTGCCTCCTTCTGCTAGGCCTAGTCCTGGAAGCTTCTACAATCTAATCTAGGCCTAGAATGTTTTCAGCCTCTGACACTTACTGTTGAATAAGCTCATTCTTTCTAGATCTTTCTGAACTCTGGCTGGCTGGTTCAACTCAGCTGTTCTGGCTCAAACTCCTCTCCATGCTGACTGATTCATTCTGGCTTCTCTGTGCTTCTGACTGAATTGCCCTGCTTGGCCTCAAACTAATGCTAACAAGCTGTTCTAATCTTCTAGCTCCTTCTCACTCTCTGGCTCAAGTGTCTTCACCTGTGTCTAGCTTGTACTCTCTTCAACCTGTCTCTGTAAAAGTGTCCTAGTAAAACTGCCTTTGAATTCCATAAACTGAACTGCCACAAACTCAGCTCCATTGTACTGCCCCCCCACCTCCAAGAGAGGGTTTCTCTGTGTAGCCTTAGCTCTCCTGGACTCTATTTATAGACCAAGCTGGCCTGGAACTCACAGAGATCTGCTTGCCTCTGCCTCCCTGAGTGCTAGAATTACAAGTGTGTGCCATCAAGCCTGGCTGACTGCACTGTCTGTCAACACATTAATTTTTTTTGTCTTTTTTGTGTGTTTATTTGTTTCGATACAGTGTTTCTCTGTGTAGTCTTGGCTGTCCTGGACTCTCTTTGTAGACCAGACTGACCTAGAATTCTGAATGCCTCTGCCTCCCAGAGCATTGGGATTAAAGGCATGCACCACCATACTGGGCATTCAACTCATTGACTCAACCAAACTACCTGAACTAAACTCGGAGATCTGCATGCCTCTCTCCCCTAAATGCTGGGATTAAATGCATGTACCACCACACCTGGACCTAAGCTTTTCCTTACCTAAAATTTGTTCTATAACAGGCTGGCCTTGAATGTGCTTGCCTCTGTCTCTTGCGATTAAAGGCTTGTCTGTATTCCAGCCAGAGTAGCCATGCTGCTGGATTAAAATTCTTCTACATGTGTACATCTTAGTGATTTCTCAAAGAACCAACTCTTTGTTTCATTGATTCTTTGTACTGGTTTGTTTGCTTCTATTTTATTGGCTTCAGCCTAGTTTCATTGTTTCTTACCATTTACTTGTGTTGAATGTGATTTCTTTTTTGTTTGTTTGGGGGATTTTCAGTGTGCCTTTAAGTTACTAATATGAGATTTCTACAATTTTTTTATGTAGGCATTTAGTGCTATGAACTTGCATCTTAGAACAAGTTTGAGGATGTTATGTTTTCATTTTCATTCAATACTAAAACATCATAACTTCATTTTTTAAATTACTGTTTTTACAAAATTTTCATTCAGTAATGAGTTGTTAAGTTTCCTGAGTTTGTATGCTTTCTGTTGTTTTTATTATTGTTGTTGTCCAGCTTTAAGGTGTGATGGCCAGAGAGAATGTGAGCCGTTATTCCAATTTTTTTTTTGTATATGTAGAGACTATAAGTAGTCAATTTTGTGAAAAGTTCCATGAGCTTCTTAGAAGACAGTATTTTCTTCTGTCCTTAGGTGAAATGTTCTGTAAATATCAGGTAGTTCTAATTGACTTATGACATCATTTAACACTAGTGTTTCTCTGTTTAGTTCTTGTCTGGATGACTTGTCTATTGGTGAAAGTGGGCTACTGAAGTCATTAACTCTGTGTGAGAGTCAATATATGACTTCCAGCTGTAGGAGTGATTTATGAATTTGGGTGCCCTTGCGTTTGGTGCATATGTTTAATACAGGAATGTCCTCTTGGTGAATTTTTCCTTTGAGATTCTGTTTCTCATCTTCTGATTAGTTTTAGTTTGAAGTATATTTTTATTTTTATTAATTATAGTTTATTCACTTTGTATCCCAGCTGTAGCCCTCTCCCTCATTCCCTTGCAATGCCACCCGCCCTCTCTCATCTTCGCCCATGCTTCTCTCCAATTCCACTGATAGGAGAGGTCCTCCTCCTCTTCCATCTGACCCTAGCCAATCAGGTCTCATCAGGACTGGCTGCACTGTCTTCATCTGTGGCCTGGTAAGGCTGCCCCCCGCCAGGGGGAGGCGATCAAAGAGCCAGTCACTGAGATCATGTCAGAGGCAGTCCCTCTTTCTATTACTATGTAACCCACTTGGACACTGAACTGCCATGAAGTCTATTTTGTCAGATATTAACAATGGCAATTCTGTTTTTCTTCTTGACTCCATTTTCCTGAAATATCTTTTTCCATCCTTTTACCCTGAAGTAATAGCTATCCTTGATTTTAAGGTGTTTCTTGGATGCAACAGAAGTATGGACACTGTTTTCAAATCCAATCTGTTAAAGTTTCTTATGGGGGAATCAAGAGTGTTGATATTGAGAATAATCAATGAGCACTGTTTATTGATTGCCATTATTTTGTTTGTGTGGAGTGGGTTTTTTCCACTCTTGATTTGCTGGTCTTAGATTATTTATTCCTTGTATTTTCTTTTTTTCTTGGTGATGTTAACTTTTTCAGGTTGAAATTCTCCTAGCACCTTCTGTTTAGCTAGATCTGTACATATACACTCTTTCAGTCTAGTTTTGTTGTGGAATATCTTTTTATTTCCATCTACTGTGATTGAAAGTTTTTCTGGGTATAGTAGTCTGGGCTGGCATCTGTGGTCTCTTAGAGTTTGTAGAACATCTACGCAGGCTCCTCAGACTATGTGATAATTTTAATTCTAGACACTGATATCTGGTCTTTTCTTTGTTGGGTGGATGTTTTATGCTTGGTTTCTGCTGCCCTCTCTGTTTTTTTTAGAAGAGTGTGGTGCCTATGTGTTGCTTGGTAAGAATTTCTTCTGGGATCATGATAAGTCCTGACTTGGAGGTTTCAGATAGATAGTAGATATTGGGAGCTAACACTAAGGAACTGGGATAGGATAGAGGAGCTGGGCTGCTGAGAGGGCCCACAGGAGGTAGAAAAGCTAGGTACACTGCCAGGATTTGCATAGCACCCTGGAAATGGGGTCAGGGAAGAAGGTTAGTCCATACCAGGTATCCTGCTACAGATCTGGGAATAAGACTGGCAGACTGGAATTGGAGGACAGGAGGGAAAATGAGGATCACCTACCTGATTCCCTAACTGACAGGACTGTAGGTTTTTTAGGGAGTGCTTCCTGAAGTTAATGGCTGAGACAAAGGGATGAGGTAATGAAGAAAGGCTGTTTAGAAGACCTAGATGATCCTCTTGGGATTGGGAGCAGAATGGAAACGGGGTCCACTGGAGGTGGTTTGTTACACAGCTGAGGCTAAGACTTGGGGATTGGCACTGGAGAACAGCAAAGAGAGTTGAAGACTGCCTAAGTGACAAACTGGACTGCATGACCAGTGGATTTCCAGGGAAAGCTGTTTGTTTGTTTGTTTGTTTGTTTGTTTATACCTTGCAGGTTTTTGCTTATATATATATATGGTTTCTGATTTTTTTTTCTGTGTGCATCTCTGCAGCTGTATGTGTTTCTTGTCCTTTTTCTTTAGCACTTTTTTCAGTTGTTTTGTTTTATCCTATTGTTGTTTGTTTTACTTTACCTTATGGTATTATTACCATTACTCAGCATTTACATAGGTCTCATTTAGCATCGGCTTAAAATTGGTATAAGTGAACTTTAGGTTTGTCATCTCCTTTAAACAGATGCTTATTACATTTAGTCTCCTCTAAATAAGAAGCCACACTGAAAAAAGGTAGTTTATTTGCAACTTGTATTCAAAAGTTCACTTGAGATCTGTTCGTTTAACCTGTGTCTTTTGACTATCAAGTTGATGGTGTTAATATTTAAAATTAATGGTGAAAGGTGTCTGTCGATTGCTGTCCTTTTTTATTATTAATCTGTTTGTGTTCTTAGCTCTGTTTTGTATTTCTGAAATTATGGCTTCATATGTTTTCTTGCTATAGCCTCTTTCATTGGCTTATTCCTCTCTCAGTATTCTCTGTAGGGATGGTTTGGTGTGTGTGTGCGGGTGTGTGTGTGTGTGTGTGTGTGTGTGTGTAGCAATAATAATTAATGAAAAAGAGGTTGTGAAGTTAAAAGGGAGTATGGAGGACATGGAAATAGTTGTGGGCAGGGAAGAATGGGTGAAAATCATGTAAATACAGTACTAATCTATGTACTTCTTTAAAAATTTCAACTAAAACATTCTAAAAACTATTATTTTCCCTTGCTGCCTCTTATAAAAACAAGCCTCTTACCCACATAGCCTCCTAAAACCTCTTAATTTTTAATTCTATCACATCTCTACTGATCTACTAGATCTATGAAACTTCTTTTCAGATCCTTTTTGGTCATAGTCATACAAATACCTTCATCTGAGTATGATACTTAATATTCCTATATCTAACTGTATTCATCAGCCAAAGAAAAGAAAGTCCATATATAGTTATCCTGCATCATTCCTCCTTCTATAAGGTTTTTCTACAGAGGTCCCCAAATTCATGCCAACACTCACACTGAACTTTGATCCAGTGAAATCTACACAAGGAGTTCTCTTGTTCAACAAATTCTATACTTCACTGGACTGTGGATTATGAAGAATATTGGTTTTGTTTACTCACCTAGAGACAAATTAAGAACTTTTTAGGGAGGTGGGTTTTTTCCTTTATTATTATAGCAGTATTAAAACATAACCTTAGTTTTTAAAACATACCTATGATCGAAAGATCAGACCTGAGCCTCCCACCTTGAATGTGAGGAAGCTTGTTACTGTTGTAAACCAATCAACAAGAAATAACATTATATGACTTCTAAGTTTAGGTCACAATTGTCCACCAGAGACTACTCAGTTCTCTTGGATGTCTGACTCTGTACACTCCTTATGCAAATCATGAGGCAGTACTGTTAAAAAAAAAAGTTGTTTGGTCCTGAGACTAAAAGTCAGAGAGACTCAGTGCAGACATTCTGTTCAATGTGTCTTACCAGCTGGACCCAGCCTTCCAACCTTGTCAAGAACATTATTTAGAACCACTAAAACAAGCCATGTGTACATTGAGTGCTACTCTATGGAGAAGAAGAAATACCTGATCATGATCCTTGCCTAAAAAGCTGCCTATAATTACATAATTTTACTATAAGCCACTAGGTTTTAGGCTGGGTTTAATAAAGCAATAGATGATTTTTAAAAAACAACTAGTTCCAATTTCACAGTGATAACATGTAAAATGTGACTGTCTGAAACATTTAGTTAGTCAGACTTTGAATAGAAAGTAAGCATGCCACTCATAAAGAGAGTGCCACATAGCAATTAATTTGTATGGATGCCCAGTTGGGCCTCTATATTCAGATGGCCCCAGGATGGCACAGTTGCTACTTTTTCATGCTCAAAGGAGAACTTTCCTGAACAAACAAGTGTATAAGCAACTTCTAATACACAATCTAGGCCAAATTGCATAGGCTACACTGAATTGAGACTCTATCTCTTTCCCTTAATTGAATTGACAAAATCACAGCACAAACTGATACTGTGAATCTTGTCACCCAGTTCTTCTAATACTATTTTCTGCTAGAACAAAACTAGGGGTATGGGGACAAAATAAAACATGCTGAATCCTTGTTCCTTTTCTTCTTTCATCGTTTAACCTTTAATTTCTTAGAAGTTCAGCAACCACACAAAGAATCCCTGTTAAGTAAGCATTGTCTCTCATTGCCTTTCTGACAATTGCATTAATTTTTGTGAGCTCTCTGTGAAAAACAGCAGCAACAGCAGGAACAACAACAACTGTATCTCTCAATCTTCAAAAGGCCCAACCTAAAGTCACTAAATGTTTATAGAATCAAATTCCTACTGAATAAAGACAAAATTAAAGCTGAATGATGTCTAGCTAAATAAAGTTGGTATCCACACTAATAATAAAGGATTGCTCACGAATCACTGATGGTAAACAAGCTACTAAAATTGGCTTCAGTAAAACATTGCTTGCAGTGGTATCAAGCTCTTGATGTTATTTTTGTCATTGTTTAAACACAGACTTAGTACCTCACCAACAAAACTCCCTTCTGAGTAAGGAAAACATACAGACAGGCTTCCTCATTATACAGGAAGTCTGCAATCCAGATGCTTACACACCACTTCTGAGCTACTACAGATACCAAAGACTACTTTAAAGATCATAGCTGGGATACTCCACCTTTTCTCTCCTCATAGTTCCTACCAAAGTCTACATTTATTTATAAGGATGATCAAACAAGGACCATTGCCATGTTCCTCAGACCATGAACTTCCTTATTGTGTGTCATCACAAACATGTTTTGGGTTCTAATTTTAGAAAGGCTGTAAAACTATGAAACATAAATATATGGCAAAGAACCAGGAGAAAGAGTAAGGAAAACAACATCTCAAAAGATGATCCTGTTCCAGTAGTGTAAAGCTTTGTGTACTGGCTGGTTTTGTGTCAACTTGACACAAGCTAGCATCATCAAAGAGAAAAGAGCTTCAGTTAGTCAAAGTGCAGCCCAGTTGCAGCAGAGGACCCCAGAAGTTTTGGAGACGCCAGTACCATTGGATGGCTGCCAAGAACAGCAGCAGCAGCACTATAGTGGAGCAAGCCAGTGCCTGGAAGACAACCTGTATGTGCTACATAGGGCAGAGCTGGAGAAGGGACCCAAGCCCTTTGCAAGAATCCAGAAGATCCTGAGTGGATCCCAGACATTGGATGGTTGGAGTTTGGTTTTGCTTTGATTTGTGACTGTGCCCTGATTTTTTTTCTCTCTTAATGTAAGAAAGTATTTGGTTTATATTTATTCTACTGCTGCCCACACATGAGAGATTTTGAATTTTAAAAGACACCGGATTTTAAAAGAAGTTGGCAAATTTAAAGGGACTGAAAATTTTTGAGTTAATAAATTTTTAATTTTTATTAATTTATTTTATATCCCAATCACAGCTTCTCCTCCCTTCTTTCTTCCCAGTCCCTCCCTCTCACCTCCTCACACTATCCACTCCTCCTTTTTTTGTCCTCAGAAAAGGGGAGGCCGCCAATGGATGTCAACCAGCCTAGGCATATCAAGTTGCAGTAAGACTAGCTGCATCTTATTCTATTGAGGCTAGACAAGGCAGCCCAGTGAGGGGAAAGGGATCCAAAGCAGGCAACAGAGTCAGAGAAAAACACTGAATTTTTAAAGTGTTTGAATTTGTAAAGACTGTGAAACTTTTAAACATATTTATGTTTTTAATGTGAGATCTTGGGGATGAATAAGAAAGGAAGAGCTGTGACTTCATAGTGATGTGTTTATGTGTCAAGTTGAGAAGGGGTCAGTTGTACTGGTTGGTTTTGTGTCAACTTGACATAAGCTAGAGTCATCAGAAAGGAGCCTCAGTTGAAAGAAGCCTTCCTGAGGTCCAGCTGTAAGGCCTTTTCTCAATTAGTGAACAATGGGTAAGGGCCCAGCCATTGTGGGTGGTGCCATCCCTGGGCTGCTGGTCCTGGGTTCCATAAGAAGTCAAGGTGAGCAAGCCAGGAGAAGCAAGCCAATAAGCTGCACTCCTCCGTGGTCTCTGCATCAGCTCCTGCCTCCAGGTTCCTGCCCTGCTTGAGGTCCTGTCCTGACTTCCTTTGGTGATGAACAGCAACAAGGATACTGAAATATAAGCAGAATAAGCTCTTTTCCTCCCCAACTTGCTTTTTGGTCATGGTGCTTCCTTGCAGCAATAGAAACCCAAGAAGACACTTTGCTATGAAGTAAATTAAAGAGATAAAAACTGCAAGTGCTCTTGTCAGTCTCTCCTTAGGTTTCTTTAGAAGCAAATTTTATAAACTCAGAAAACCCCTGTCATTTTTTTATGAACAACCAGAGATGACTAAAATATATATATATATATATATATATATATATATACATACATACATACTTATATAATCAATGTTTTTCACCTTTATAAAATGCTCCAATATTATTATGTATTTTAGGGAGCTTCATAATAACCAGAGAGGTGGTGATTATTTTATTTACTTTACAAGAAAATAAAGGAAGGATAAGAAAAATAAACTTATTAGTACAAAGTCAAGAAGTGAGTTAGTGGCTGAGTTAGAATCAAATACTAACTATCCTGCCCTCAAAGACTCTTCAATCATACTTTTCTAGGAGCCTAGAAAATAGTATCAGTACTCTAAAAAGCTAGTGCCACACAGTGCTGAGAAGGGTACAGGTAGTATGAATAAAACTTTTTTAAATGGAATAGCTCTTTAACAAACCTGAGATGCCAATAAAAAGATAGATGGGGAAGAAAAATCATTTTTCTATCTATACAGAGTGCCCACCTTACACAAAAGCCTCTACTTAAATTGAAAATCATTCAAGCCAGCTATTTCCAGATTTGGATACCAAGTAGATCTGAGTTGGGGACATGAACAATGTCCCAAGAAATGTGGATGCTGCTGATCTAGGGACCACACAAAACATTTTCTCGGGTTGTGAATGGCTTGTTTGGGTGTTTGTTTGGTTGTTGTTGTCTGGTTTGTTTTTTTAAACAGGATCTCATGTACCACAAGGTGGCCTCAAATTCTCCATGTAGCCAAATATTGCCTTGAATTTCTGATGATCCTGCTTTGACCTCTTTCCTGGGATCTGGGAGTACAGGCTTGTTTGTATTACCACACTCAGGTTCAGATTATCTTTAAAACCATTAAAATGATTAGAAAGGTAAAACGAAAAAAAAAAATCTTAGGTACAGAGCTAGACACATATGTGAAAGACCTTTTTAAGTAAGTTATAGATGAAATATGGCAAGTAAGATTAGTAAACATACAGATGACCCAGGTTCCCAGACACAAATAGCCATCATTTTTAAGGTAACAGTTTTCCCAGCTTGATCTATAGATTCACTGTCATCCCAACGAAAATGTTAGCAACTTACTTTGGGGACACTAGCAAACTTACTCTAAAGTTTATACCTTATGTCAAGGCTTTTTGAAAAGTTATAATAATGTATAAAATGTGGAAATCAAGTAAAAGGTAAAAGAATTTATCCATGAAACAGAAATAGAAGAAACAAAAAGGAAGTGTTTGCATTGTAAAACAATAATCTTAAGAAATGATGCATGAGGGAAAGCCCACAAGGCCTCAGTCCTAAACAAACAACTATAGGTAATTAATGAATGCTGAGAACTGAAGAAATAGTCTTCTGCAAACCAACTGGTATCAAATGGTCAGCCATGAAAACATACATAGGAGTAACAATAAATAAACTTAGCCAGCTGTATTTAGGTATCTACATATACATAAATGCATTTTAAAATGCATTTAAAGGAATGAGGGAAATACGGAAGGGTTTGAAGGGATAAAAGGAAGGGAGAAATGTAATTATTATTTCATTTTTTTTTAATTTTTGTAAAAAGTAAGTCTAAGCAAGTCATGAGGGGCAAGGCAGTCGACAGAACTCTTCCATGACCTCTATATCAGCTCCTGACTCCATTAGCTCACCTGGTTTGAGTTTCTGCCTTGGCTTCCCATGATGGACTGTGATTCAAGACACATTAGCCAAATAAGCCCTTTCCTTCCCCGCTCCCCAAATAAACTTACTGAACAAGGCAAGAAGGGGGAAATTCAAAGACCTGGAGGGGACAGGAGCTACACAAGGAGAGCAACAGAACTAAAAAATCTGAACACAGGGGTGTTTTCTGAGACTGATACTCCAACTGTGGACCATTCATGGAGGTAACCTAGAACCCCTGCACAGATGTAGCCCATGGCAGCTCAGTGTCCAAGTGAGTTCCATAGTAATGGGAACAGGGGCTATCTCTGACATACACTGATTGGCCTGCTCTTTGATCACCAGCCCCTGACTGGGGAGCAACCTTACTAGGCCACAAAGGAAGACAATGCAGCCACTCCTGATGAGACCTGATAGCCACTCCTGATGAGACCTGATATGGAAGGGAAGGAGATCCTCCCCTATCAGTGGACTTGGGGAGGGGCATAGGTGGAGAAGAGGGAAGGAAGGTGGGGTTGGGAGGGGAAGAGGAAGGGAGCTACAGGTGGGATACAAAGGGAATAAACTGTAATTAATAAAAATAAAAATAAATCAGGTAATATCATCAAAAAAAAAAAAAGAACTAAAAGGGTACATATAGTAAAAGGTCAACTACCCATAATGGTGCATGCCTATAATTCCAGCACTGAGGGAGGCAGAGGCAGGTGGATCTCTGGGAGTTCAAGGCAGGCCTGCTTGACAGAATGAGTTCCTGGACAGCAAAGGACATGCAGAGAAATACTGTCTCAAAAAATAGCAAAAGATCATACTATCACTATTTGCAGATGATGTGATATTATGCATCAGATATGTCAAATGTTCTACCAGAAAACTTCTAGAAATGATGAACACATTCAGCAAGATGGCTGAAAAAGGAGATGATGGAATACAATCTCATTCACAATAGCTTCAAAAAATAAATTATCCAGTAATAGACCTAAACAAGGAGGTGAAGTACCTTTACAATGAAACCTTTACTCTTCTGAAGAAAGAGATAGACAGTAGAAAATGAAAAAACTTCCTATACTCACAGATAGGTAGAATATGAAAATGACCATTTTACTAAAAGCCATTTAAAGATTCAATGCAATCACAATCAAAAGCCCCATCTCGTTTGTCACAGAAATAGAAAAAGTTATTCTGAAATTAATATGGAACCACAAAAAAAAAAAACCCAAAAAGCTAAAAAAAAAAAAAAAAAAAAAAAAAATCCTTAGCAAAATGAACAATGCTAGAGAGATTGCCATTCCAGATCTCAAAATATACTACAGAGCCATAATAATAAAACCATTTATGCTAAAAGCACAGAAACAAACATGTAGACCAATAAAACAAAAGTGAAGACCCAAACATGAATACAGACAACTTCAGCAATTTATTATTTGACAAAGTTGGCAAAAACATATGTTTAAATTTTTTTTCCAAAAAATGATAATGGGAAAACTGGAATTCCACATGCAGAAGAATGAAATTAGACCTGTATCTATCACCTTGCATAAAAATTAACTCCAAATGGATCAAAGACCTAAAGTGAAATCTCCAACACTGAAACTGCTAGAAGATAGGCAATACCTCCACTATATAAGTGTAGGAAAGGACTTTCTGAATAGCATTCCATTTGCCCAAGAATTAAAGCCAACAAGTGACAAGTGGGACTTACAAAAACAAAACGGTTCTAAGTGGCTAAAAAAACCAATCATCTCAGTAAAGAGAAAGCCCACCGAATTGACCAGAGCAAATCTTTGCCACCTGTACATCTGACAGAGGATGAATATCTAGAATATATTTTTTCTTTCTTTTTTAAAATTTATTTTTTATAGGTTACAGTTTATTTGCTTTGTATCCCCACTTTGTATCCCCACTGTATCCCCCAAAAGGGGTCAAAAACACAAATAACCCATTCAAAAAAAAAAAAAAAAAAAGGCAGTTCAGGGATCTGAACAGAGTTCTCAAAGAAGAAAAAAATGGGGTAAAAATCTCAAAAGATGTACATCATCTTCAACAGCTATGGAAATACAAATCAAAACAATTTTGACATTTCATCTTACCCCAGTGAGAGTAGTAAAGATCAACAAAACAACCAACAACAAATAGTGAGGGCTGGAGAAATGGCTCAGTGCTTAAGAGCACTGTCTGCTCTTCCAGAGGTCTTGAGTTCAATTCCCAGCAACCACATGGTGGCTCACAACCATCTACACCCTCTACTGTCCTCTTAGAGCACTAATATGCATTAAATAAATAAATAGATAGATAGATAGATAGATAGATAGATAGATAGATAGATAGATAGATAGATA
>NW_026589447.1:2761509-2763700 GCF_907164565.1 Psammomys obesus | reverse complement strand
ATAGATAGATAGATAGATAGATAGATAGATAGATAGATAGATAGATAAATAGTGAAGTAATTTTGGAGAAAAGGGGACCACTAGATACCCCACATGGTAAAAATTAAATTAAACAAAGATCTTGAATCTTCAAAAATTTATCACAAAATGGATATTAGACTTAAATGTACCAAACTCCTAAGAGAAATCAAAATAAATAAAGTTAGGTGATTCTACATTTATTTCATGATGACTTTTTAGATTCCAAAAGTAAGATCTATGAAAAAATTGGGGATAGAGAGATGGCTCAGCAGCTATGAGCACTGACTGCTCTTTCAAAGGACCCAGAGTTAATTCCTAGCACACACACATGGTGACTTATAACCATACATAAGTTCAGTTTCAGGGATCCCTCTTCTGGCCTCTGTAGCTTTCAGACATGCACATGAAACACAAACATACAGGCAGACAGACAAAATACCAAAAAAAAAATCATAAAAAGAAAAAAAATTAAAGAATAAATGGTGAATTGAGCTTCAATAAAATTATAGCTCTGCTTTGAAAAGACACTTATTATGGTTTGATTGGACCTGTGCTCCAGTAAGAGAACAATTCTGGGTGTGTATAAGGATTAACTGAACAGAGAAAAACCATCCTCCAAAGCAGTGATCCTGAAATAAAGAGGTCTGAGTAAAAGTACTGTTTTGTCCACTCACCTTCACTGCCTCCTGGTGAACACATCTACCCTGTTGCTGCTGTGGCCGTCATTTTATGTTGACAGTGGAACCCAGCTTCTTGGCCATCTAACATGGACTGAAGACCGGAAACTCTTCAGAAAACCTTCAGTACAATATTGGGGTTTCAGAGGCATCTAGCCTCATTGATTGAGCAGCTACTAGGTTCCCAGCCTCTCCAACAAACAGAGCCATTGTTGGACTAGACAGTCCACATAGTATAAGTTAATGTAATACATTCCTTTTTAATATATACTCATCCCATTGATTCTGTTCCTTCACAGAACCCTTACCAATACAGTGACCTACCATCATCATCCTCTCGTTTTCTACTTCATTGAGCAGTTCAGCAAATTCCTTGAATGATTCCGCTAGTAAGAGAGAATAAAAATAAAGCAAATTAGTAATGGTACATATTGATCAGTAGGCAAAGATTCCTACAATGGGATGTATGAATCAGTGCCTTAATTTCAGAGAGCTGCTAGAGAATGACATCAAATCTAAGGTGAGCAGGACAGGTTCAATAGCTACTGAATATTTCTACTCTTTCTTTCGTTTTCTTCTAATCCCCAACTACAGAGTTTTTTCACAGATAATACTGTATTTAATCCTGCTGGTCACACACACACACACACACACACACACACACACACACAGGCACATAGGGTTTGTCTCATTGTATGAGCAAATAAAAATGTTAGGATCATAAGTTGAAGGTGACCCTTAGCTACACAATGAAATCAAGGCCAACCTGTCTACAGTATCTCAGTGTGTCTCAGAAAACAAAGCAAGTTATAAAAGCTCTTTCCTTTAATCTTAAATCCAAATCTATCTCCCTGCATTGTGTTTTTAAGTTATCTCTACTGAAGTACCTTAGGATAGATTTTACAGGATCACAGATGAGCAAGGAACAGGAATATTAGAAGCAAGGAATACTAGAGAAAACAGCACATGAGTTGTTAGATAAAAAGGATTTTAGTTTAGTAAACAATATAGAAAAAAGAGGAGAAACACGAATTTTAGGAAGAAGTAGGCCTGGATTGGAAGTTTTGTTCTATGGTTTTCTTCCTGAGTAATTCTGTGCAAATGATTTACTCCTCTAAGCTTCAGCTGTCTTAATTATCAACAAGTAAAATCATCTATTTAGTGTGTAGCTCTCTATAAAAAACAAATTATGTTGCAAATGTGGAGTAGCTAAAACTAATATTTCTGCTACTTACTGGCAGTAGAACAGCAATTCACTTCTCCACCCTGAATTTCATTTTTTTTCCTTACATACAAAATAAACTGAATAGATTTCTTTGTGTCTTCAAATTCCACAACTTCCCACCACAAGCACCAAGAACATTCTAAAACAGAATCTCAATTGCAGAAAACATAGAAGCCTGGGAAAACAAATGTGTACAGCTATCTATCTATCATCTATCTATCTATCTATCTATCTATCTATCTATCTATCTATCTATCTATCTATCTAT
>NW_026589447.1:2758939-2761499 GCF_907164565.1 Psammomys obesus | reverse complement strand
TATCTATCTATCTATCTATCTATCTATCTATCTATCTATCTATCTATTTACTTTCTCACTGTGTAACTTGGACTAGCCTCACTAAAGTTTATAAGTGCTAGGGTGACAGGCCTGCACTACTATATCCAGCCCCTAAATTAGTGCTTTTATTAAATTAAAATTAAAGTGTTTCTTTTCAGCTGCTTTTCTGAGGTGTATTTTGTTATCATAAGACAAAGAAAAATTTCTTCTCTGAAAGTCTATTTTATATTTTACACCTTTGCTTCCTAAATGCACCATGTCTATTTTAGCTATAACACAAATGTCTTTTGAAATAACATTTGTTTTTAATCTTTATGTACATATGATAACTGGCAAGTTATAAGGAGCTTTGTTAAGGAAAAAAAGACTTCTGATAGATTCTCTCGATAATCTGTTAATAATTTTAATTTTCACAAATATGTACATTTCAAAACTGCTATTACTGGTTGCTGATTACATTGGATCATGATTTTTTTTTGTTGTTGTTGTTGTTTGCATTTACTGAAGCCTATTTTTTGATTTAACACAGGTTTACTTGAAGAATATTCCACATATGCTTGAAAAGAGCATCTTCTACAATTTTTGGGTGGAGGACAGAAGAGGGCATCTTCAGATCCCATTAATTGGAATTGGAGTTACAAAGAGTTGTAAGCCACCAAGTTGCCTGTGGTAATGGAATCTGGGCCTCCTGGAAGAACAGCAGTGCTCTTAATCACTCATCTGACAAGCCCTAAACTCACTTTTCTTAACTGTAGACCACTCCAAAATTCCTCTGTACAATTGTATTTGACGCAATCCAACAGACAAGAAAGAAAGGTCATTTTTTAATCCACAGTAACTGTTCCAAGTCTACAAATAGGTGACTTCAATTACTTTCTTTTATTTACTCCAATCCAATTATCCTTAGACTTTTAAGCTTTTGTTGTCACTGTACAAATCTGATCTTGAGTCACTGTGGTGAATTATATTAACTGGACTTTTAAAATGCATATTCTTAGCTTTTTCTTTCTGAAAATATCTTCACTCTTGATATTTTCTTTATTTTGTGCGAAATTGTTCTCATTCTTTACATCAGCTTTTTTTAATTTTAATTTGTATTTTCTTTTTATTTTATTTATTATTATTACAACTTATTCACTTTGTATCCTTGCTGTAGCTTCCTCCCTCATCTCCTCCCAGTCCCATCCTCCCCTTTCCCACCCCCTGCTGACTAGGGAACCCCCATGGACCTTGGTTGATTCATCAGTCTCTGCAGGACCTCCTGGCCCAGCTTTTATGGTTTTGTTGGTCTCCTTGTAGAGCTCCTGTCACCTCCAGGTCTTTCTATCTCCTCTTTCTTCCATAAGACTCCATTCACTCTACCCAAAGTTTCGCTATGAGTCTCAGCATCTGCTTTCTAATACCCTGATGGGTATATTCTTTCAGAGCCTTCTGTGATAGGTTCCTGCCCTGTTCCCTGTGTTCTCCCACTTCCTAAGTATATACTGTTTGCCCTTCTGAATAAGGATTAAGCATCTTTCCAGAACACCAACAGCACAGACTCTAAGATCAACAATCAATAAATGAGACCTCATGAAATTGAAAAGCTTCTATGAAGCAAAGGACACTGTCATCAGAACAAAAGGACATCATCTTACAGATGGGGAAAGAATCTTCCTTCAGCTTTTTTGACATGATTTCCTGTAATAAACTATATTTAAAGTAACTAGTTAAAAGTATTTGTCAAAGAAATCAATATCTGAGACTTCCCCAAGAAGATTTTCTAATTTTTTTTACCATCTTTGTTTAGTGTATTGCCTGTCATGTTGCAATTTCAAACCAATTGTCATATATTTAAATGAATGTTTTTAAGTAATGTAGTATAGCAATTCTAAAAATCAGAATCCCCATCATTTCCTAAGTTTGCTGCTCTTATCATGTTGATTTTTTGATGGCTTCATAAAGACTGTACTCTTTGTCATATTAGGTCACTATAATCTGTGTCCAGGAAAGAAGATTATTTTTTTTTCCTTTTCAATATTAAAGTTTCATGCAAGGTAGGCAGATGATCTACCTTAACTGATCTATATCTCCAGACCAGTCTCCATGTGGGTTTCCTAGTAAGGGGAACAGGGGCTGTATCTGACATGAACTCAGTTGCCTATCCTTTGATTACTTCTCCCTGGTGGGGTGACCTAGGTAGCCCACAGAGGAAGAGAATCCAGCCAGTCCTAATAAGACCTGATAGGATAGGGTCACACAGTAGGGGAGGAGGACCTCCCTTATCAGTAGACTAGGGGAAAGGGATAGGGGAAGAAAAAGGAGGGAGGGCCGGAGAAAATGAGAGAGGGGCAACAACTGAGATAAAATGTGAATAAACTGTAAAAAATAAAGTATATATTTAAAAAAAAATATGGGCCACACTAAGTAGACCAAGATGACCTTTAACTCACTTTATAGCCTCAATCAGGCCTGTGCCACAGGACCAGGCAAGAGATTACATTAAACAGTTTGAACCAATAAGTCTCTGTGCCTGTCCCAGCTACTCTTACGTCATCTT
>NW_026589447.1:2744108-2758929 GCF_907164565.1 Psammomys obesus | reverse complement strand
CCAAAATGGTTGTACAAGTTTGCATTCCCACCAGCAATGGAGGAGGGTTCCCCTTTCTCCACAGCCTCTCCAGCATGTGTTGTCACTTGAGTTTTTGATCTTAGCCATTCTGGTGGGTGTCAGGTGAAATATCAGGGTCGTTCTGATTTGCATCTCTCTGATGGCTAAGGACGTTGGCCATTTCTCTGCCATTCTCCACAGAAGGCCTCTGAAAGACTCTACCTAGCAGTGTATCAAAGATATTAAGACTCATAACCAAACCTTTGGCAGAGTACAGGGAATCATAAAAAGGGGGGGGGGTTAATATGACCTGGAGAGGACAGGAGCTCCACAAGGACCAAATATATCTGGGCACAGGGGTCTTTTATGAGACTGTTTCTCCAAACAAGGACCATGTATGGATGCAACCTAGAATCTCTGCTCAGATGTAGCCCTGGGTAGCTCAGTATCCAGGTGGGTACCCTAATAAGGGGAACAGGGACAGTTTCTGACATGAACTCAATGGCGGGCTCTTTGACTTCCTCCCCTACCCCCGAGGGAGGAGCAGCTCTGCTAGACCCCATAGGAGGACTTTGCAGCCAGTCCTGAAGATACCTGATAAACCAGGATCAGATGAAAGGGGAGGAGGTCCTCCCCTATCAGTGGACTTGGAAAGGGGCAGGGAGGAGATGAGGGAGGGAGGGTAGGATTGGGAAGGAAAGAGGGAGCAAGATACAGCAGGAATATAAAGTTAGCAAACTGTTGTTAATATTAAAAAAATGAAAAAAAAAAAGAAAAAGAAAAAGGAAAGCAAGCGAGCAAGCCTGGAGAGCAATAAGCATTACCCCTTCATGGCCTCCAAAAGAGCTCCTGTCTCCAGGATCCTGCCCTGTTTGAGTTTCTGTCCTGACTTCCTCCAATGATGAGCAGTGATATAAAAGCATATGCCAAATAAACCCTTTCCTCCCCAACTTGCTTTTTTGCCATGGTGTTTCATCACAGCAATAGAAACCCTGTCTAAGACAGCTTAGTACCAGGGACTGGGATACTGCTGTGGTTGGCCTGGCTATGTGGAGGAATGTGGAAGGAACACTTTGGGGCTTTGGACTCGAAGAGCAATTGGACAATTTAAATGAGGTTTAATAAGCCATTCTAGTAGGAGTATAGAAGACAGTGGTGCTGAAAGTGATTTGAACTACAGGGGTCCCAATAAAGAGGTTTTGGAGATGGAGGTCTCCTAGAGATAGTTGGCCAAAAGGAGTGGCTGCTTTCTCTCCTTGTCCAAAAAAATCTACCTGAGGATAAATTAAAGAGTTGTAGATTAGCAACTTTGGCAGAGGAAATTTCCAGACAGTCTAGTATTGCCTGTGTTGCTTGGTAGCCATGCTTACAAAAATCTAAAATGAAAAAGGAGCAAGCTAAGCAAGAAAAAAAAAACATAATGTACAGTTGGGGAGAAAAGGGACATCAAGAAGTGTAAACAGATTAAATAAAAGCCTGATGCTAAATGAAATAAAGAGTGGTCACCTCAGAGTAAGACCCCACCCAGCTATGCTACCAACATAAGAAAAAGAATTAAAGAAAAGCTTAAGGCTAAGTGTGGTGGTGTGTCTTTAATCCCAACACTTGGGGGCAGAAGCAGGGAGATTTCAGAGTTCAAGCCCGGCTTTGTCTACAGAGCAAGTTCCAGAACAGTCAAGTTTAGGAGTGAAGTAAACCATAGAAAACAGAAAGCTGGTTCAGATGGTATTGAACAAGGGGGCTATGTTCTAACCCCAGAAAGCAGCAGAACTTGGCAGTTTGGCCATGTGGTACTGGCTTTAGAGTCAAGAGTACAAGAAAGCAATCATGGGATCTCCCTCCTCGACTAAGGAAAGCCACTCAGGCCAGGTATATATCCAGAGTGTCCCTGCATGGAGGCCTAGAGAAACTATTGCATGAAGCTGTTGAAGATGAACCCTGGAATGCCTTGGAGACTCCGAGATGTTGGAAATGCCAGAGCTGTGGGAAAAATGCCAAGGAAAGCTGCTAGCAGGGAATGGAACCAGCCCAAGACAAAGAAGTGTGTTGCAGTCAACAAAGTTGAAAGGAGTCGCAGAACTGCAGAGCATTTTGATGCCAGACATGAAGATGCAGAGTTTAGAGTTTGCCTAGCTGGTTTTTCAGTCTTGTTTTGGTCCAGTATTTCCTCACTATGCCCCCTCTCCTCCATTTTGGAAT
This sequence comes from Psammomys obesus, assembly GCF_907164565.1. Taxonomy (NCBI): domain Eukaryota; kingdom Metazoa; phylum Chordata; class Mammalia; order Rodentia; family Muridae; genus Psammomys; species Psammomys obesus. The sequence goes on along the minus strand of NW_026589447.1, from coordinate 2,756,730 downwards.
GGTATGGTGAAAGTATGTGACCTGTTTTTTTGTTTTTGTTTTTGTTTTTGTTTTTTTTGTTGTTGTTGTTGTTTAATTTTGATTTTACAGGGAGTTGTAGTTAAGAGACTGCCTGGAATTTCAGAAGAGACTTTGAACTTTGGATATTTAAACAAGGTTGAGACTGTCATAGACTATGGGTACTTTTGAAGTTGGACTAAATACATTTTGTATTATAATATGGCTATAAGCCTATGAGGGACAGAAAGTGGAATGTGGCACTTTGAATAAAAATAGCGCCCATAGGCTCATAGGGGTGTGGCACTATTAGGAGGTGTGGCCTTGTTGCAGGAAGTGTTTCACTGAGGGTGGGCTTTGATGTTTCAAAAGCTCAAGACAATCTCTTCCAGCTGCCTGCCAATCCAGATATAGAACTCTCCGCTTCTTCTTGGGCACCAAGTCTGCCTGCACACTGCCATGCTCCCCACCAAGACAATAATAAACTAAACCTCTGAAAATAGAGACTAGCCTTATTAGGACTTGCCATGGTCATAGTGTCTCTTCACAATAATAGAAACCCTAACTAACACAGCCTTTGTTGAATTGATCTGTATGTATTTTGGGGTGTGCCTTCAACACTTAGCCAAACAATTCACAATTTTGCTCCAGACTTTACTTGCTTCTTGTCCAGAGACTCCGGTCATCTAAAAGTGGGGAAGCAGAGTTTTCTCAGTTTTTTCCTAGCTAAGTACAAACTCTGGGCACATACAAAGCTCTATACATGCACATGACCTAGAGTTCCAGGAACATACCAGTTTTCCAAAGCTTTCAAAAGTGCTTATTTGACTTTTACCTTTTCTTACTAAGCATTTTGTTGGCTATTTTATCCTTTCTGCTGCCTGCAATAACTGGAGTTCTAAACAACTACCATTGAGTATTTTCTTCTTACGTTTATTTTTTTTAATTACTAAAATAGTTTTATCATGTTTCTTTCCCTTTCTGATTCCTTCCAGAGCCTCCCAACTTCCCTAACCACCCAATTTTACTTTTAAAATGATAAAAAAAACAAAAACCTTTGAAACAAGCAAGTCATTTCAAGTAACACAAGTTGTAGATGTCATAATTCCCAGAACTTAGGGAAGTGAAAAGTCATTCTGCTTTCTCAAATGGCTACAAAATAGTGGCTTTCACATGTTCTATTATTATGCAATTAGTTTTCAAAGTTACCACAGAGCTTTTTGGTGATTTTTGTTTATTGTTTGTTTGTTTTTGGTTTTGGTTTATGTTTTTATTTGTGTTTGGGGGGGGAGTGTTTTTTGGTTTTTCAAGACAGGTCTCTCTTTGTACCCCTGGCTTTCCTGGCCTCCTGTTGTAGACCAGGATTGGTCTTGAACTCACAGAGATCCACCTGCCTCTGCCTATACCTCAGCCTCTGCTGGGATTAAAGGCGTGCAACAAGGCATCCAGCTTGCAGAGCAATTTTTAAAAGGCAGTAGGAACACATGCCAAGATAAAATGCCAAAAGCTCGCTGCTGTTCCAAATATTAACCCATTTTAAAGTAAACACTGGAATCCAAGATGTCACGGACCAGTGTACACCATATCCGAGGGGCAGAGGATCTGAAACTCCAAAACTGTTCAGTGGAGGGGCAGCTGAAGCCAGAACATCAACATTGAGGTTTTCTGGGCAAGAGGGGACAACCCATGAGCTGAGACCATTTGGATCGAGGTCACCAGCGCACTTCTCTGGGACTGAGAGTAGGGAATATTTAACCCCCGTGCACTTCCCTTTGGCAGGCCTCCCTCCTCAGTGGAGGTGGTCCACAGTGGCCACTGTTCCCAGCACAGAACTCCCTGCTCGGTAACTGAGACAGCAAGGGCGAGCCTCTCAGTTCCTCAGCAGCGGGTTGCCTGCTATACTGGCCTCCCATGACCAGGGTCAGTGAGCAGCTGTACTTGCTCCCAAGGACTGCCCAGTCAGCGACTGTACCAGCCTCCCAGTTCCTCATCTATGGGCACCCGGCTGTCCAGGTCACCCAGGTCCACAGGCAGCTAAAAAGGGTTTCCCAGGGCCTCTCAGCAGACATCTATACCAGCCTCCCAGTTCTGAAGCTGTGGTGGGACTCCCAATTGGCCGCTATACCATAATCCAAGTTCTGCGACTGCAGCACGTCTGAGCTGACAGACCTCCTACACTCGCATTTGCCCCAGTAGGCACAAATCTAAGAGTAGAGAACAGGGGGAACCACTGTGCTTTCTGATTAGGCCTGCTACAGATTGAGTGCACCTCCAAATGAGTGCATGCAGAGCCCCAGATCCAGGGTCCCTCTACACTAGCACTAGGGATGGATCAAATTTATCCCACCAAAGCCCCACTGTGGGCAACATAGGGAATTCTATGAGAGCGTTCTCAACATTGAAGCCCATGTTCGGTGGGTCTACCAGTGTAGTGCAGGCAAACAACTGCTGGAGGCTAGACAGATCTGAATACCAGGAGGACAGTAGGACAGGCCTGTAGGCCACTGAGGTATTCAAGGAACCTACACATAGGCATTGTGCCAACGAACAGTGCCAGTGCCTACACCCCCTCCTGCATCTGAACCCCCCTACCCCATAGTCCAGGCATCTACACTCTCTAGCACCCTGTCCTTCATGGCAAACTTCTGCTCACCCGCACTTGTGTACCTGATCTGTGACCTTCCTCCTTTAGCTACAGCAGAAACATCAACACACACTCTCAAACCTTTGGACCTCTCTCATCTTCTCTGAAGATTACTCCAGACACCAGAAAAAGACCTGGTATGAAGACTCCAGGAACAAACAGGGAATGTTGCTGATAAACAGAGGTCTAGAGGTTGGCATAAGAACACATGCAACAAAAATCAGGACATCATGACTTCACTACTAACCTCAAAAATCAATAGATATTTTAATTCAACAGAGGAGTAGTAGATTGGAAATAATCCGACTCAAAGCAGAAATCAATGAATTAGAAACAAAGAAAAAAAATACGAAGAATGAATGAGACCAAGAGCTGTTTCTTTGAGAAAATCAACAAGATAGACAAACCCTTAGCCAAACTAAATAAAAGGCAGACAGAAACTATCCAAATGAACAAAATCAGAAACAAAAACGGGGACATAACAACAGACACTGGAGAAATCCAAACAATCATTAGGTCTTACTACAAAAGCCTTTATGACACAAAATTTGAAAATCAAAATGAAATAGACAATTTTCTTGATAGATTTCATTTAACAAAATTAAATCAAGATCAAGTAAATAGATTGAATATTCCTATATCCCCCAAGGAAGTAGAAGGAGACATCAAAATTCTCCCTTCTAAAATATAGCCCAGGACCAGATGGTTTCAGTGCAGAATTCTCCCAGACCTTCAAAGAAGAGCTAACTCCAACTATCTTCAAACAATTCCACAAAATAAAAACAGATGGAACATTATTAAACTCATTCTATGAATACATAGTTACATTGATACCTAAACCACACAAAGACCCAACAAAAAAAGGAAACTTCAGACCTATCTCTATTATGAACATTGATGCAAAAATACTCAATAAAATACTTGCAAACTGAATCCAAGAACACATAAAAGATATGATCCAACATGACCAAGTAGGCTTTATCCCAGGCATGCAGGCGTGGTTCAATATACAGAACTCCATCAATGTAATCTACCATATAAAGAAACTAAAAGAGAAAAAACACATGATCATCTCCTTAGATGCCAAAAAAGCATTTGACAAAATCCAACACCCATTCTTGTTTAAAGTCTTGGAGAGATGAGGGATACAAGGCACTTACATAAAAACAGTAAAGGTAATATACAGCATGGCTATAACCAACATCAAAATAAATGGAGATAAACTAAACCCACTGAAATCAGGGACAAGGCAAGGCTGTCTACTCTCTCCGTAGCTCTTCAACATAGTACTTGAAGTCCTAGTTAGAGCAATAAGACAATTAAGGAGATTAAGGGGATACAAATCAAAAAAAAAAAAAAAAAAAAAAAGAAGAAGAAGTCAAAGCATCACTAGTTACAGATGATTTGATAGTATACATGGGAGTGATCCAAAAAATTCAACCAGAGAGAGAATTCCTTCAGCTGATAAACACCTTCAGCAAAGTGACTGGATACAAAACTAACTCAAATAAATCAGAAGCCATCTTGTATAGGAAAGACAAAAGTGCTGCGAAAGAAATTAGGGAAACTACTCACTTCAAAATAGCCACTAATAACATAAAGTACCTTGGTGTGACTCTAACTAAGCAAGTGAAAGACCTATTTGGAAAAAAAAAAAATCAAGTCTCTGAAGAAAGAAATTGAAGAAGATATCAGAAGATGGAAAAAAATCTCCCATGCTCATGGATCGGTAGGATTAACATAGTGAAAATGGGCATCCTGCCAAAAGCAATCTACAGACTCAAAATACCAACACAATTCTTTATAGACCTTGAAAGAAAAATTCTCAACTTCATATGGAAAAACAAACAAACAAAAACAGAATTGCCAAAATGATCCTGCTCAACAAAAAATTGTCTAGAGGTATCTCCATCCCTGATCTCAAATTGTACTATAGAGCAATTGTAATAAAAACTGCATGGTACTGGCATAGAAACAGAATGGTGAATCAATGGGGTCAAGTAGAAGACCCAGAAATAAACCCACACACCTATGGATACTTGATTTTTGACAAAGAAGTCAATTCCATACAAAGAAAAAAAAAAAAAGACAGCATCTGCAAAAAATGGTGCTGGTCTAACTGGAAGTTTACATGTAGAAAAATGCAAATACATCCATGTTTATCACCGTGCATAAAACTAAAGTCCACGTGGATCAAACACCTTAACATAAAATGAGGCACACTGAATCTGTTAGAAGAAAAAGTGGTGAAGAGCCTTGACCTCTTTGCCACAGGAGACAACTTCCTGAAATGAACACCAACAGCACAGGCTCTAGGAGCCACAATCAATAAATTCGACCTCATGAAACTGAAAAGCTTCTGTAAACAAAGAACACTGTCATCAGAACAGAATGACAGCCTTCAGACTGGGAAAGGATCTTTACTAACCCTGTATCAGAGAGAAAGCTAATATCCAGAATAGATAACTTTTAACTTTTAATTCAAGAAGTTAAAAAGCAACAAATTAAGTAATCCAATTAAAAAATGGGGTACAGAGCTAAACAGAGAAGTCTTTGTAGAGGAATATCAAATGGCAGAGAAACACTTAAAGAAATGTTCAATGACCTTAGTCATCAGGGAAAATGCAAATGAAAACGACCCTGAGATTTCACCTTACACCCATCAGAATGGCTAAGAGCAAAAACTCAAGTGACAACACATGTTGGAGAGGATGTGAAGAAAGGTGAACCCTCCTCCATTGCTTGTGGAAATGTAAACTTGTAAAACCACTTTGGAAATCATTCTGGTACTTTCTCAGACAATTAGGAATATTGCTACCTCGATTCCCAGCAATACCATTCCTAGGCATATATCCAAAAGATGCTTAAGTATACAACAAGGACATTTGCTCATCCATGTTTGTAACAGGTTTATTTGTTCTAGCCAGAATCTGGAAACAGCCCAGATGTTCCTCAGTTGAGGAATGGATACACAAATTGTGGTACATTTACACAATAGAATACTACTCAGCAATTAAAAACAAGGAAATCATGAAATGTGTAGGCAAATGGTAGGATCTAGAAAAGACAATCCTGAGTAACTTATCCCCAAAACAGAAAGACACTCATGGTATATACTCACTTATAAGTGGATATCAGATGTATAATATAGGATAAACATACCAAAATCTGTATACATAAAGAAGCTAAGCAAAAAGGAGGACCCTGGGTAAGATGAGCAATCCTCACTCAGAAAGGCAAATGGGATGGACATTGGAAGAGGGAGAAAACATGGAACAGGACAGGAGCTTATCACAGAAGACCTCTGAAAGACTCTACCCAATAGAGTATCAAAGCAGATGCTGAGACTCATAGCCAAACTTTGGGCAGAGTGCAGGGAAACTTAGGAAAGAAGGGGGAGATACAAAGACCTGGAGGAGACAGGAGCTCCACAAGGAGAGCAACGAACCAAGAAATCTGAACACAGGGGTCTTTTTTGAGACTGACACTCCAACCAAAGACCATGCATGGAGATAACCTAGAACCCCTGCAAAGATGTAGCCCATGGCAGCTCAGTATCCAACTGGGTTCCCTAGTACGGGGAACAGGGGCTATCTCTGACATGAACTCATTGGCTGGCTCTTTGATCACCTCCTCCTGATGGGAGAGCAGCCTTACCAGGCCACAGAAGAAGTCAGTGTAGCCAGTCCCGATGAGACCTTGATAGGCTAGAGTCAGATGGAAGGAGAGGAGGACCTCCTTTATCAGTGGACTTGGAGAGGGGCATGGGAGAAGATAAGGTAGAAAGGGTGGGATTGGGAGGGAATGAGGGAAGGGGCTTCAGCTGGGATAGAAAGTGCATAAACTATAATTAATATAGAAAAATAAATATATAATAAACGCATTATTTGTTGCTGTTTTCATTTGGATAATGTTCCAAGTTAATAAAAGTTTGAGGATGAAATTATTTCCCAGTGCTTTGCACTTTTACAGAAGTTCATATTTTGAAGATGACTACTCAACCAGTGCTACTAAATCAATATGATCAGGGTTTTTTTTTTTTTTTCAGATCAGACTGAACTTAGGTTTTATATGATCTAGGCAAGTATTCTACCACAGAGCGAGCTATATCCTCTGCCCAATCCTTACTTTCTTTTATGGTATGTTTGATTTTTTATTTTCTGAAAAAAAGACCTCACTATGAATCCTGGGATGTCCTAAACTTATGTATAATTTGTCTCTGAATTTGCCAGTATTCCAAACCCTATACTATCATTGAAGTTCTCATCAGTTACTCAGTCTTTCAGAAAGTTCAACTGAAAGTGCAGTTTCTTTCTGGGAGCTTTTGCTCACATAGATTACATTGACCTCAAAGTTGCAATCCTGCTTCCCCAGTGATAATAGACCTATGCCACCTAATCCAATTAGGTTTTTCTTAATTCAGTAATTTAACTTTAAATTAATGTAACAATTACTGAAGACCTCAGTTGTTGAAAGTATCAACAGCCTTTTGTGGTAAATACATGCCGCCTATAAAGCACTTGGAATATGGAGGCAGAAGGATCAAGAGTTGAAGGCTATCCTTGTCTCAATCTGTCAATGCTTGGAATCCAAGCATGCATATCCAGCTTGATCCTTCCTTTATCTTAGAAAGGGAGTTCTCCTGTATCCTATGCTGGCCTTGAAATCACTTGGAGATAAGGATATCCTTCAACTCCTGATCCTCTGACAGATTTTGCATTATTGGCAAGTTCAGAGTCAAATTATCTTGGACTAGCTTTAGCATTCTTCAAGGCCATTTACGGTATTCTGATGTACATGATCTAACAGCATTGTGAGCATTAGGTTAATCAATTAGAATGTAAAAATTGAACATGCATTTTTTTCAACTAACAGCAAAGCGAAGGATACTATCAGACAGCACCTCAGACCTAGAAAAGACATGTTTTCACCTTACATTAACCCACCTACTTCCACCAAAAAAAGTCTTTATTTATGACTATCTTTGTTCTAATATTATAAAATATTCAAGAAATTGCTTCCATATTGGGACACAGAAACTGGGGTAACCCAAATCTGTGTTCCCAGGCTGTGGTCGCTCATATTTAGTTCCAGAATAAACTATCTCTTATCCACTTTGAGTAAGGGTTATGGGTTTTGTTATACATCCATTCATCCATCCATCCATTCATTCATTCATTCCTTTTTCTTTCTTTTTTCTTCTTTCTTTCCTTCCTTCCTTCCTTGCTTGCTTGTTTTTACTGACAACTGCATAGTAAGTTAGAGACTCACCTGAACTAAATAGTGAGGTGCTGTCTCAAAAGAATATTGTTAAAGAAGTTCATTGTTCACTGTCTGGCCTATAAAATGTCCAACAAATTATTTGTTGAAAATGGATTCTAAAATCTTACTGAGGCATATGGCATGATACAAGAAATACTTAGCAAAGTCAAAACAGCACTTGCATTCTAGATATTCACTATCCAAATATCACAGGGTTCTACCCATCATTTCTCTTAGTCCAACTAACAAACTCATTTCATTCTTGGTTATTTTGAACAGCAAGTTCTTACTATGTATTTCAGGCCACACTTGAACTCACTATATAGTTCAGGTTTATAGACCTACAATAATAATTCTGCTTTAGCTTTCTAAATGCTGGAATTATAGGTGGGGACCAGCAGGCCTAGGTTCATTTTAGTCCTGAGGAATTGGAAAACAGAAATTGGAACTTGATTGTCTAATGTCACTGGACAAAACTAACTTTATGATAATGTCACAAAGCTGACAATCTCAGAAGGAGGTTGCATTTCAATGCTTATTCTAGAAATTTAAGATAACAAGGTTAATATGAACAGCCAAAATGCCACACATCACATCTTTTTTCTGTCTATTTGTTTGTTCTCCAAATGGTGTTTTCCCCTCTGTCTCTCCATTCTCATATTCACCTATTTTGCCTTATGTATATCCTTTTTGTTAATTTTGAAATGCTTCAAATAAAAAAAAGTAGATGTTCTGGGCAATGATTATTTCTGACTAAAGAGTCATTTAGATCTTACTGATATGCTTTTAGTGAAATGAATGGATAATTGCAGTACTTGATGACAGGTAACCTTGAAAATGATTCACTAGACTTAAAGGAAAGAATATAAAAGATTTAGTAAGGAGACCAGACTGTGCATTAGTGTGCTGTAGGAAAAAAAAAAAAGAATCACTTAGAAGCACTTCTTGCTCCCTCTTCAGATAAAAGTAATGATGACTAGGAAATCTGGCTACACAGAAAACACACAAAAACACAGCTAGAAAAACATTCTTCAATAATGTCAAGTATCTCCTAAATATGAAAAGGAGACTCTGGAAAACATTAATTCTCCCTGGAAAATTTCAAGATAAAAATAACAAAAAGACCAGAAAGGTAGGGAAAATATGTTTTATGTGTTTCAGGTCCGATGTCATTCATTACCACTTCAGTGATGAGCAAATTAAAGTTCAATAAGACCAAGTAAAAAAAAATTCACAATGTTAAAATAAACACCACCTTCCCAAGAACTGTCATAATTTTTCAGTGATATTTACAATACTGATCAAAAGGCTTACAACTCCTTACACTTACTTACCTAGAAAATTCATTTAGAATGCAAGCCTAAAACTAATGCAGACCACAACAGGAAAAGCTTTTAGAACCAAGGTAGACACTCAACATTATTAATGATAGTGAATAACTAAAAGCAATTAAAATGTCCAAATGTCTAAGAAATCGTTAAGTGAACCTACTTAATGGACTAATTTTATAGCTTCTTTGAAAAAACATTACACAAAATTTTATGAACACAGTAAAATGTCTGTGCCATCACATTATGTGAAACAAGCAGAATATTAAAAAAAAAAATTAAGTATGACAGCCAAACTAAAAAACATATTTTTTTCCTGGGTTTTTGAAAGAAAGAGAAAAACACAAAGTTGGGTGAGTAAAGAAGTGAGATCTGGGAGGTATTGAGGTAGGTCAAAAATGTTAAAATATATTACAGGAAAATTTTAAATAATTTTTAATTGTGTGAATGAAGTAAAAAATTATATGATAATATAATTACAAATGACTACAAAAATTATGCTGAGACAGACAAGACAAAAAGGGAATACTCAAAGGCAGTTTTCTATGAAAAGTACATATATATATATAAATTTATAAATCAAGTTTAATGGATTTAAAAGTCCTCTTAAGCAAGACATGAAAAGAAAAGAAACTAGACAACAGTATGGTGATGTTCAGCTTTCATCCCAGCACTGAGAAGGTAGAGGCAGATGTGTCTTTATGAGTTTTGGGCCAGCCATGGCCACATAGTGAGACTCTGCCTCAAGAAAAAATAATTCCCACACATCTTGTAGGCAGGCCAAATTGTAGGTCAAAGGTTTTATGCCTGGGTTGGTGTCCCAGTTGCTCCACTGAAAGTCTTGTCTGATTATAGGAGATGGCCAGTTCAGGCTCCATATCCCCCATTGCTGGGAGTCTTAGCTAGGGTCACCTTAGTAGATTCCTGGGAGTTTCCTTTGCACTAGGTTTCTAGCTCATCCCACAAATGCCCTCTTCCTCGATTCCATTCCAGTTGTCGCTCCCAGTAAGTACTCTCTCCCTCCATCCCTCCCCCTGACACTGCTGGATAGTCCAGAGAACTAGTAGAGAAAATAATTACTAATGATATTCTGCTAATACTAATAGGTTGATACCTAGCCCAATTTTCATCAGAGATGCTTCATCTAGAAATTGATGTAAACAGATGCCAAATATTAGGCAGAGCTCGGGGAATCCTGTGGAAGAGAGGAGGAAGTACTGTAGGAACCAGAAGGGTTAAGGACACGACAAGAAAACTCATAGAATGAAACAACCTGGGCTCATGGGAGCTCACATGGACTGAAATAACAACCAGGAAGCCTGCATAGAACTGACCTAGGCCCTCTGCATATATGTTACAATTGTAGAGCTTAGTCTTCTTTTGGGCCTAGTTTTATTGTAAATTTAATATGCCATGTATGATTGATATACATAGGAAGCTTGCCTTGACTGTATAAAGAGAACTTGTCAAAAAAAAAAAAAAGATAGAAAAAAAGAAGGGAAGAGAAGCTGTGGCTAACCTCACCAATCATTTTTTTAAAGCGATAGACTAGATAAAATTTCATTACAAGAATAAAATCAGGAGACAGTGGCTCAGCAGATAAGAATACTTCCTCCTCTTTCAGTGCACTGGAGTTCAGTTCTCAACACACACACACACACACACACACACACACACACACACACACACACACGTATGGTGGCTCAGGTAACAGCTGCCCATGACTCCAATTCAAAGCCTCTAGGCTCTTTGTCTGAAGTGTATAGTGTCTTAAGCAATATGACTTAATTTCCACCTCTAAGAGGTGGTCCAATAAGCAAATAAACCTTAACTTAGATGAAGGTGTGCTCAGACAACTGCTGCTTCAGATGAAATGTGCAGAGGTAGAAAGCTATCGTCACACCTCCCTGAATAGTTGAAAAAACCTCCTCCTTCAAAGTAGCTTCTATAAAATTTAAAGGTCCAGTAATTTTTTTTCTTTCATTTATTTCCATTTTCTTTTGGGGAAAACATTCATGAAAAAGCAAACCACTGGAGAAGAGTGGAGGGAGGATTTTGAAGCAGTTAAGGTGAGCAGCCCAGGGTAAATATGAGCAAAATATATTGTATGCATATATAAAATTTTCAAATAAAAATACATTTTCTTTTTTAAAACTTTTAGTTTTATATTAATTCTATTATATTCACTTTGCATCCCAGCTGTAGCTACCTCCTTCATTCTCTCCCAATCCCATCCTCCTTCCTTCATCTTTTCACAGGCCCCTGTCTAAGTCCACTGATAGGGGAGGTCCTCCTCCCCTTGACCCTAGCCTATCAGGTCTCATCAGCAGTGTCTGCATTTTCTTCCTCTGCGGCCAGGTAAAGCTGCTCCCCCTCAGGGGGAGGTGATCCAAGAGCAGGCCAATCAGTTCACGTCAGAGACAGTTCCTGTCCCATTACTATGGAACATACTTGGACACTGAACTGCCATGGGCTACATCTGAGCAAGGGTTCTAGGTTATCTCCATGAATGGTCCTTGGTTGGAGTTTCAGTCTCAGAAAAGACACCTGTGCACAGATTTCTTGGTTCTGTTGCTCTCCTTGTGGAGCGTCTATGCCCTCTAGGTCTTTCTATCTCCCTCTTCTTTCATAAGATTCACTGCACTCTGCCAAAAGTTTTGCTACATGCCTCAGCATCTGCTTTGATATCCTGCTGCATAGTGTTTTTTAGTGCCCTCTGGGAGGTCATCACAATTCTGAACATCTATGCTCCAAATACAAGAGCACCTACATTTGTAAATGAAACATTATTAAAGCTTAAATCACACATCAATCCCAACACCTTAATAGTGGGAGACTTCAACACTCCACTCTCACCAATGGACAGATCATCTAGACAGAAGCTAAATAGGGAAACAATGACACTTACAGAGGTCCTAAATCAAACGAACCTAACAGACGTCTACAGAATGTCTATTTTCTTTACCCCATCCATGTGAGCATGTCTGTTGTTGTTGTCCTTATATGGATTTGCAACTTAAGAGGCTGTTTCCTTTGAACTTGGGTAGACTGGAGACACTAGGAACCAAGAAAGTGCAGTCTATATGTGCCAGAAGTCTATGTTGGGGCTGTGCATATCTACTGATGTCATCATTACTGTGGAAATCAGAGCTCTCGGTTCTAATACCAATATTTTTAATTTTTTGGTCTTGGACCATGAGACTAAATCAATAAGATTCCCAGATGACTCCAACAGAGAGCTATGTTAGAAGTAAATGAAGCAAATACTATTTCAGTTGCTAGCACTGACATTAGTAGGAATCTACAGATTCCTTGCTATTTGGGAAATACAATTTCAAGCCAATACACACACACACACACACACACACACACACACACACACACACACACA
>NW_026589447.1:2733642-2744098 GCF_907164565.1 Psammomys obesus | reverse complement strand
CACACACACACACACACACACACACACACACACACACACACACACACGCATTAGGTTCTCCAAAATTCTCAGTGGCATCAATAACGGCTCTCAGTTATTGACCAGCAACTACATGCCAGATACAGAGCTAAATGCTTTACATATACTATGCTCTAAATGGATTATTTTATTTATTTCACATAACATTATGAGGTATATTATACTCCATAGTTAATAGAAGAGAATAATGGAGGCTCAATATGTATGTTCAGGTACCATTGCTAACATCCCAAAGCTAATAAATAAAACTCAAATATGAAGCAGACACATGACTCCGAAAACCTTGGATTCTTGTAATGGTTAGTATGTTCAATTTTTATGGGATTAAAAAAATGCAAGAGAGAAGCTTCAGAACACACTTGGAAAGCCTTATCTAGATTAGGTTAGTCTCTAAAAATATCTGTGAGGGATTTTCCGGATTAGAATAATTGCATCAGAAAACCGACTCTAAACATGGGCAACACCAGGCCTTGGGTCCTAGATTTAATAAAAAAAAGAGAAATGGAACTCTGTACTCGTGTTCATTTCTCTCTGCTTCCTGTGAATGCAATGTGACCAGCTGCCTCAAGCACTTGTAGTCCTTCCATTTATATCAGAATGAACTGTACCACCAAATGGTGAGTGAGACTAAACCTTCTTCCTCTAAGTTTCTTTTCAGATATTAAGTCATAACAATGATAAAAATGAGTAATACAATTTATGAGCCTTGAAAGCTGAGACAGGACCAATACGAAATGAAGGCCCAAATGTCTTATTCTAGAGTAGAAACAAATGTCCTTATTTAGCCCTTTATTTTCCCCTTTGGACATAGACTGTTCAGTGTTCAGGGTGATACCTGGAGCTGCAAATCAAGTGACACTTCAGGGAAGTCTTGGGCTTTCTTCATGAGCTCTAGAATAATTTCCATCTCTCTTAAGTATCTTATTTACTTTTCTATCACTGTGATAAGACACATGATCAAGGCTTACAGTTTCAGAAAGTGAGCCCATGACCATCATAATGGGGAGCATAGCAGCAGATAAGCAGGCATGGTACTGAAGCAGTAGCTGAGATCTTGTATCCACAAGTAATGGAAGAAAGAAAGTAAGGGAGGGAGAGAGGAAGGGAGATAAAGAGGGATAGAAAGAGAGAAGTAACTGGCAATTGGCAATGGTGGGCTTTTGAACCCTCAAATTCCACCCCCAAGTGACACATATCCTTCAAAAAGACCACACCTCCTACTACTTCAAAGATATTTCCACCAAATGGGAACTAAGAATTCATATACATGAGCCTTGGGGAGGGGGTACATTGTCATTCAAACTATAACACCTAGGTAATTGATTCCTACTTGGGGGAAATGTACTGTATTGCCTTTCTCTATCATTAAAAGCCCGTTATGGAAATTTGGATCCTGTGCATAATCAATGTAAAATCTAACATTTTAACTCTCCTTTCCAATCTAACTGGACTTGTACAAATTTTTCCAGTGAAACAGAGTATGTACAACTCAAGACCAAGTAGGGCATGGCATACACTGTGTTATTATCTTCTGGAGCAACTATTCCTTCCTAACAAGAGACTTACACTAAGACCCAAAGACTTCTGTCTCAAAGGCTCCAAACAGTATTAGTCCCAGATCCTAAAGTATTGCCACTTCCTCTCACACTACCACAATTCTCAGCTTCAAAAATGGAAATGCTGGAACCCCTGCACAGGTGTAGCCCATGGCAGTTCAGTGTCCAAGTGGGTTCCATAGTAATGGAAAGAGGGACTGCCTCTGACATAATCTGATTGGCCTGCTCTTTGATCACCTCCCCCTGAGGGGGGAGCAGCCTTACCAGGCTGCACAGTAGAGGACAATGCAGCCAGTTTTGATGAGAACTGATAGACTAAGATCAGAAAGAAGAGGAGAACCTCCCCTATCAGTGGACTTGGGGAGTGACATGCATGCAGAAAGGGGAGGGAGGGTGGGGTCAGAAGGGGAGGAGGGAGGGGCTTATGGGGGAATACAAAATGAATAAAGTGTAATTAATAAAAAAATTAAAAAAAAAAAGAAAAAAATGGAAATGCAAAAAGTACAGTGGCCACAATAAACCAATGGAATTTCAATATCACTTTCCTATCTCCTTCAACAAAAGTTAATAAAAGTTAATTTGCTAAGTCACCATCTCTGTAGCTTTATCCAATTCATGTTCCACAGGCTTATAAGTAACCCCCAGGATAGCTATGAATGAAGCCAAATACAAACTGTGAACTTGCTTAACTTTTTAAATTCAATATTGCATTTCTCAGGTGTGACTTTTATGGATGAAAATGTTAAGTTACGATGTAAAAAGGTCACACATACATGTTACAGCAATAGCCAAATGATAACTAGGAGTTTCTGAGGTTGCTAGGCAAATGGTAGTTAAGTTAAAGAGCTATCATAAGTCACATATTAAGAAACAAAGATGTCACAGCCAAAAAGCCATCAGGGAGACAATAGATACCCATAGAAATATGGCAGTGAAAGGAAGTAGGATTTTGTTTTTTGGTTTGTTTTGTTGTTGTTGTTGTTGATCTTTGGGTTTGTTTTTGTGGGTTTTATTTTTATCTTTTTGTTAATATTAAAAAAAATTGCCAGTATTCAGTGGAGTTTTATTAACTATACTCACATACTGTACATTTGATCTCCAGAACATTCCTCTGTAGAACTCTGTAGAAAACTAGACCCTTTAACAGCCTCTTCCCAGACCCTGGCAAAAAGCATGCCACTTTGAGCTTTTGTACCCTTTCTCTTTCTGGCCTGGTATATTTCTGTTAGCCTAGTACTCTAGATATAGCCATATTGTCAACAAAGTGTCTGAAAACAAGGTTTTCTTTTTCTTTCTTTCTTTCTTTCTTTCTTTCTTTCTTTCTTTCTTTCTTTCCTTCCTTCTTTCACTTTTTCTTTTTTCCTTCCTTCCCTTTTTCCTTCTTTTCTTCTTCCCTGCATACTTTCCTTTTCTTTCTTCTTTCTTCCCATGTTTTTTTAGGCTAGGGTCAGATGAAAGGGTAAGGGACCTCTCCTATCAGTGGACTGGGGGAGGGGTAGGAGAGGAGAAGATGGAGGGAGAGCAGGATTGGATTGGGAGGAGATGCAAGAGGGGGCTACAGCTGGAATAAAAAGTGAATAAATTGTAATTTTAAAAAATAAATATTTTTTATAAATCATTCACTTTATATCCTGATTGTAGACCCACCCTCCTCTCTTCCACCCACCCTTCCTCTTCCCCCTTAATCCTCTCCCCTAGTCCTCAGGAAGGTGGAACCCTCCTCCCCTACTATCTGACCCTAGCCTATCAAGTCTCATTAGGGCTGACTGCATCCTCTTCCTCTGTGGTCTGGCAAAACCCCTCCATTTCCCCTGCAAGACCAGGTGGAAGTGATCAAAGAGCAGGCAACAGTCCATGTCAGAGACAGTCCCTGCTCCCCTTACTATGGAACAAACATGGAGACTGAGCTGCCTATCAGCTACTTAAGAGCAAGGGATCGAAGTCCTCTCCATGCATGCTCCTTGGTTGATGCATATGTCTCTGCAGGCCCTCATGGGCCCATATTTGCTGGCTCTGTTGGTCTTCTTATGGAGCTCCTGTCTCCTCTGGGTCCTTCTATTCTGCCACTCTTTCTTAAGACTCCCTGAGCTCTGCCCAGAGTTTGGCTGTGAGTCTTACAATCTACTTCAGCAAATTCTTTCAATCTAGTCTGAAAGTAAACAGGTGAAATTATGGGGGCCATCCAAAGCTGCTCTGCCAAACAAAATACACACAGATGAAGCTTGGATAAATGTGGCTAGGTCCCAACAAAGTTTATATATAAAAAGAGGTAGGGAAATACATTTGGCTTAAGAGTCATAATTAAAGCTGAGCCTTGCTTTATTTGCATTCATCAGAATAAAAATCAGCACAAAGGTCCTTTTATTTCCACTGTCCAATCTCCTCTGAAATCACTTTCTGTTTTGCAGAAGATAAGAATGAGACTCAAATAAGGGAAATACCTTGTCTAACATCACATGGATAACTTATTAAATTATTTAAAAAAAATACTCCATTCTAACCGATGGCCTCAGTGGAGGTTCAGGAGCTGTCTTCCCTACTTCAGCATGAGGGGAAGTGGATAGTAGGAGGGATGTTTTCTTAACATTCTTCAGCAGTCTCCCAGAGCCTTCCACTAGACCAAAACGGACAAGGTCCTCCTGCTGTTTTGCATCCTTAACAGAAGGAAGGTAGGTGGGGACCAATTGGCTTCTAAGTGCTGCTGAAGACTTACCAATATTAATCTCATCATCTGTCAGTGTGTCCCCGATGAAATCAAACTGAAATGACTGCAGTGTCTGGGAAAATTTCTGGACCGCAGAAGAATAATCTGGGGGAAAAAATGAAAGGAAAATAGAGATAGTCAGCACCACTATCCTTTCAGCAAGATTGGCCTTACAGTTAACACCTGGGGGACCTGAAGGGAGGGAAACAAAGGGACATCTCACAAGTAGTAGCTTTTATCCAAGGAAGTTAATGAATTTTAATCAGTACTTTCAAAACAAAGTCTTAGCAAATGAAACAGTCATTTATAGAAGTCCTGAAGTTACTAGAGACTGCAGAGACTGATGCATTAACCAAAGACCATGGATAGAGAGGACCTTGATGCCCTGCTCAGATGTAGCCTATAGACAGCTCAGTCTCCATGTGGGTTCCCTAATAAGGGGAAAAGAGACAGTCTCTGACATAAATCAGTTGCCTGCTCATGGCTCTTCCTTACTGACTTACATGCTTATACAAAGTGTTAAAGGAACATAGGTAGCCAACTCTTACAATAGGTTTTATTATACACAGCCACACAAATCTTTCAAGCACACATATAAGGTACTTTGAACATATCTCCCATATCCTTCTGCCTCCCGATGCTTCTCCCATTATTCCACTTTGATCCACACACAGTTTCACTTCTGTTTTCATCTCATCAGCATCTATGTGATTTTAAGAACCCATAACATCTGGGACACACAAATGAGAGGACACGTGATATTTTTTTTTCTTTGGTGACTGAATTAATACACCTAATGATATTGTCTCTGTTTGCATCACAAGTGATATAACTTAAGATATCATTCCAGAACGCAGTGATTAAAAAATCACCAAAATAAATTTGAAGACAAAAAGTTGCCAATCATGACAGCACCCAGACACCTGAGACAGGAGGATCATATAAGGTCAAGACCAGAGATAGAGCAAGACCCTACATAGCTAACAAATGAACAAATTAATAAGAAAGTTAATGAAATGATATTATTTCAAAGCCTCAGGTTTCTATCTGATTTATTCGTGGAAATTTGAAATACAAACAAAGCCAATATATCAGTTTTTACAAAGCAGCACTACAATGACCTAAGCAATCAACAATGCCTGTAGTCAAGGCAGGGATAACTAACGTTTCAGAAGTCACAATGAGGTAAAACACGAGGTGTCTATCTCAAATTACAAATAAAATGTCAGGCTGTCCTTACTGTTTCCTACCTGTAATGAACCATTCTCTCAGAACCTAGGGCATATACTTATGAATCTGGCCTAAACACCCTGACCTTGTCCACAAACACCCGGCTCCTGGGCCCAAGTTGGTGAATCTATCGCCAGAATACACTGAAGAATCTGATTGAGTAGAGGACTTTCTCTATGGATTATTCAGCCTATAGCTTTTCAAGCTCTGCAGAATTCCACCTGAACACGGAAAAGTTTAAATCTTGCTTGACAGTAAGTAAAGAAAGTTCCTTGTGATGTGAAAAATCTTTGTAACTGCATCAGAAAATCTGGCAACTGCATCTGGGATCTGCAAGAATATGTATTCACTTTAAGAAGTCAAGAGCAGGGCTGGAGAGATGGCTCAGAGATTAAGAGCACTGACTGTTCTTTCAAAGGTCCTGAGTTCAATTCCCAACAATCAAATGGTGGTGGCCACTTCTGGTGTTCTGGCCTACATGCAAAGAGAACACTGTATACATAATAAATGTATACATTTATTATTTATCTTTTTATTAAGATTTATTAAATAAATAAATAAATCTTTAAATATTTAAATAAATTAAATAAATCTTAATAAAAAGTCAACGGGGCAGCATAGAATACAGTTCATTTAGCATTACTACTGCCCAATGTGCAAGATGAATGTCTGCTATGGAACACAGAGCAATAACATCTGAACATGCTCCTGACATTCAATAATGAGTTCCTAGCTGATAAATGTGGCTTAATTTCTCTCTCTCTCTCTCTCTCTCTCTCTCTCTCTCTCTCTCTCGTCTCTCTTCTCTCGCTCTGTCTGTCTCCTGTTTGTATTTGGTATAAACTATCTATGGCAAGAACAAGGGGCCAAATGCTTTCCAGATGAAGTATTTTCCTATTTCAATAACACGGAACAGTGATGGAGTTTGAAATTTTGCCTAGCATTTCATCAAACCCTAAGGTAAGAGGGGTATTGGAAACAGAGAGGAAAAAGGACAGTGTGATAGGAAAGAGAGGCAGAAGGAAGGGAGGGAGAGAGAGTGTGACTGCTAGTTGAAAAGTAACTTCTTGTTGGAGTATCAAAATGTTCTAAAATTGAGTGTTGTAATGCTTGTAAAATTTTGTGAATACACTTAAATCCATGGAATCACACAATTGTAATGGGTATGTTGTTGTGTATGAATTCTATCTAAATATTTGTATACTGCATTTTTTTACAGCTACTTCTACGTTTTTACAGATTTCTCTAACCTCTCAGCAAAGTGGATTTTTTTGTTACCATTTTGCTCTTTGTTATATGGCTACTGATTTAGTTGGGATACTTTAATTGAGACGGGTACATCTAAAATTCAAGAGACAAAACGACTCAGTTTTTCTGAGAAAGCATACTATTCTGAGAGCTGAGCAATAAGCTGCAAGTATTAGTTACTTATATTAAAAGTAATTTGCCAGGCACAGTGGCACATGCCTGTAATCCCAGTACTCAGGGAGGCAGAGGCAGGCAGATCTCTGAGTTCCAGGCCATCTTGGTCTACAAAGGGAGTCCAAGACAGCCAAATCTACACAGGGAAACCCTGTCTCAAAAAAAAAAAAAAAAAAAAAAGAAAAAGAAAGTAAGAAAGAAAATAGAAAAAAATAATTTAGGGCTGAAGATGTGGCTTGGTGGTAAAACACATGCCTAACATGCCCAAATTACATTTTGGCCATGCATGGAGGTACACATGTTTAATCCCAGCACTCTGGAAGTAGTGGCAGACAATCCCTATGAGTTTGAGGCCAGCCTCGTTTAATATGGCACACTACAGACCAGCCAGTTCTGTACAGGATAGACAGTGAGACTACCTCAGGCTTTAAAAAATATGGATTTTTGTAGACTAGGTATTTACACATTACTGCAATCCTTGTGCTCAGGACGCAGGAACTCAAATGCTACATTGACAGATGGCAGACAAACTGCTGTCAGTTGTCAGCTCATATAGGCAAGGGAGAATCAAGCCTGCCAGGATATGGGGCTGAAGATTCAGATTCTGCTGGGTCTTAATGCCTGTTGTTTTGGCCTGTCATCTCTAGAGCCATTTTCCTCTGGTTAACATAAAACATGTTGCCCCACCATCACTGCCTTAAAACTGTTTTGCCCCACATTGCTCTGCTTTTGTTTCTGGCACATGGCACCCTGGGTGCCCTTGCTTTTGCCTTCACCTTTCAGATACAACAGAAGAAGTTTAAGAATACATCAGCTTCTGAGTTCTTTTAAATGTCTATTTTTATTGTTGTTTTATTCTCTACCTTGCAGAGACTTAAATCCAAATTTATAAGAGATAAATCATAAGAGCCTCTCCCAATCCAGATAGCCCTCTTTCAATAAATTTTTTAAAGTATTTTCATAAGTGATTATGGTGCTTGCTTCCTACCTAAATTTAAAAAAAAATGATATACTATAAACTTACATGAGATCAGGGAGGCCTCTTCCTATTTCATCTAGAATAATATACCCCTGCCCTATCCCTTCTGGGACCTCCAGGGAACTCTCAGCAAGAATGTCAGGCCAAGGGCCTGGTACCATCTCATTAGCTATCACGTGTTCAGACTAATTGAGACAAGCTGGGGTCCAACTCCTCTCTGCATGAAGCAAGAGGTTACTTTATTGTATGTCACTACAAACAACAGGCACTTCAGCACTGTGTAGCTTTTTTTTTAAGTCCTATCTCTTCAGCTTCAGGTGCTCCTCACCTTGATCTGTCCTACAGATAAGGTTAGAAGGGAACTAGCCTCTATCTTTTAAAAAAGCTTTTCACCTTGATCTGTACTACAGAAAACGTTAAAAGAAAGCTGATATACTTCTCTGGATAACCCCTGGCTTGCCTCCTGTATAACTGGAACAAGTTAAACCCTCAAATGCTCAGGAAGGTAATTTTAGTCTTTTTCCCAAACCTTGAAGCTTTTCTAAAAGCAAATTAAAAAGGTCCACTAAAATTCTTTATGTAGTTTTTAAGGTCAAAGATCAACAATTATAAGGACTAGCTAAAACGTATGTCTAACCAAAGCTCATTTATCCGAATGGTATATCTAAGTGGTCTTCTGGGTGTTCAGTGACTATGCTTGGAGGCCTGTACTGATGTAGTTAGAAGGATTAAACAGGAAATATTTTCCCTCTTGTCCTCCAAGGTCAACTAGACTAGATCCCAGGGGACTGTGGAGCATCTTTTAAAATATTCCGTAACCAGGGGAGGCCATGGATATCCCACCTAACCAATGTCCAGTCTACAAAAAGAAAGGTCAACATGGAGAAAAATTTCCTTCTTGCCTCCAAGTAAAACAATGGTCAAGTAAGGCCTTGTTTTATACTGACACAGGTAGACTAACTGGTTAACAATAAAAAGACTGGGAGCCAGAGATTCCACCCAGTCCAAAGTGACCCCTGAGGACCAGTGGGCGAGTTATTCAACTGGCCTTAACAGTTAAAATAAAAAAGTAATTTTCACAACCTACATCACCTGAAACACTCAGCAGAAAAGAATAACCAGAATTAAGATTATCAGTATGCTTCTTTAACAGTCCAAAGGATTGCCTACATTCCTCAGACATTATTATTTCTCACCTATGATTCTCAAAACTTCAATATATCCCTTTACACTGTAATCCTTGGGACACTGCTATATAATCCTATTACAAAAAATAAAAAAAAAATGGATTCCATTTCTCCTTTAAGTTTTCAACTAGATACTGACTTTAACTAACTTCTACAATGTTTCCAAGCATTGTTCCTTACACAGAAGTCTGATAACAAAGAGCTGTTTATACAGTTAATTCTCTTCCTACAGGGCTCTGGTACTCAGTCCAGCAAGCCACATGATTACATTTCACTTTACTAAACAAAACGTAGGTCAATCATGATGTTGAGAAATTTTCCTCATTAACTTTATCTCTTAATGCTCCCCACAGGGTTATAATAAAGGAGACCAAATGTCTGTTATGCCTTCTAATAAAAGATGCTTCAAACTCTTTTTTTTTCATGATACAAATGATAAATTATATTTATACAGTAAATAAGTATCAACAGTCAACATAAATCTAAAACCAACCACCAGCCCTGGGACTGAGAAACAGCTGGGTGACTTCCTTCAGGGTGTTCATCAGGAAGGGCATGGTGGCACGTGTGCAACACACATGGCAGTGGCCAGTGGCTTCATAATCAGTGCAACAGGTACCTGGGACATGCGCTGGATGGCCTGTGCGTAGAGGAAGCCTAGTGGCTATTGGAATGGGGCCTCAGCCAGAAGGGCTCTTGTCTTCGCAGCATAATCACTGGCCCGCTTCAAACTCTTAAACCAAACAAAAAGCCTTTTATTTTGTATTAAATAATGGTGACAAACAAACAAACAAAACCATCAGTCTTGTGAACATCTATGCTAAAGCCTGTCAAGGGTTTTTATACGGTTTTCTTCTCCGTTCTATTTCTATAATAATGGTGAAATTTCCAAGACTATTTTCACTAAAAGCTAACCAAAAAAAAAAAAAAAATACAGTAGTACTAACAGTCTGACTTTTTGTATGCTACCAAGGTTCTCTCACTTACAACGACAGAACACACTCTAAGGATGTACACTGTCATCATATGGCCGTCTTATGTCTGGATCTTTGCCATCTCTTAGGTTTAATCATGCATGGCCGATTAGATCAGCTCTCCTCTGAGGGACTCTAACGGCTGCTCCTTTGACATCACCCCATTTGACAGCTGGTAGTGCTGGGTTCGGGGTGGAAGCTGAGAAAACTCACTTCAGATTAGCTTTAAAAAGAAAGAAAGAAAGAAAGAAAGAAAGAAAGAAAGAAAGAAAGGAAGGAAGGAAGGAAGGAAGGAAGGAAGGAAGGAAGGAAGGAAGGAAGAAAGAAAGAAAGAAAGAAAGAAAGAAAGAAAGAAAGAAAGAAAG
>NW_026589447.1:2686317-2733632 GCF_907164565.1 Psammomys obesus | reverse complement strand
AAGAAAGAAAGAAAGAAAGAAAGAAAGAAAGAAAGAAAGAAAGAAAGAAAGTTAGTTCACTGGCCAAGTTTCTAAGCTAGCCCATGTGGGAAGGATATAGAGGATATTTTAAATAAACTTTTAATTTTAAAACATTTTTTTAAAAAAATGAATGCTTTATTTTCTTCTTTTTTAATTTTATTCACTTTACATCCTTGTTGTATCCCCATCCTTCCTACACTCTCAGTAACTTCTACCTCACCTCCCCCTTCGCCTATTCCTCAGAAAAGGAGAGCTCCCTTTCCCATCCACCCCAGTTCATCAAGTGCATCAGGACTGAGCCTGTCCTCTTCCCCTGTGGCCTGAAAAGGCAGTCCCACTAGGGGAAAGTAATCAAAAAACTGAAAGTCAGTCCTTGTCCAATGCATAACCACTTCCTTTACAAAGAACCCACATGAAACCTAAGCTGCCCAGCAGCTCACTACCTCTTTGTAGGGGGCCTAGGTCAAGTTCATGCATGGTCCTCATGCATGATGCTTCAGTCTCAGCAAGAATCTCTGGGTCCTGGTTAGTTGTCTCTGTTGTCTTCTTGTGGGGTTCCTGTCACCTCCAGGTTCTTTTCTCTTTCCTACCACTTTTCCACAAGACTCCCTACACACTGTCCAATGTTTGGCTACGAGTCTCAGCATCTATTTTGATGCACTGATGAATACAGGCTCTCAGAGGACAACTCTGGCAGGCTCCTATCTGCCAGCCTAGCACTTTATTTTCTTTATTTTTGAAGGGAGGGGTCCAGATGGGAATATGAACCACATCTTGAAAGGGATATTATATAGCATTTTTAAAGGATGGGAACACAAAGCAAAGGGGAGCAGGGTGGGCTGTTGCATTGGCCAATCATATATTGACACAGGGGGTTGAGCAAGGAAGTAAACTTTGGGTGACAGGGCCTTTCCAGGTCACCTGGTTTCAGGACCCTTGACCCAGCTTTTATAGTCAAATCTCCTTTTAGATTTTGGCTCAGAATTTAGAATGATATGGCAACAAAGGAGTGGAGAAGCTTTAAGTTAACACAAGTAACACATTTATGACTTAGTTGAGATAACTGGATAACAGCAACTTCCTCCTTTACATCCTTTACTGGTTAGCATACAAGCATGAAACATCTGAAGAAGCAAGATAGAAGTTAGTTCTGGAGCTTCGTCCCTGTCAGTAAGATACAGGATACTCCTGAGATGGCTGGACTCAGGCAGCTGTCTCCTAACAAAAGTAGTTAGAGTGGTCTGCACCCCAAACCTCCTAACAGCAGTTAGAGTGAGCTCTGAGAGCTGGGATTGAGGAACTAGGAGTTGGACAGATTCCCATGATAGGCAGACAGATAGGAAAAGGAGTCATGACTAGGTAATAAAAAATGGTGAAGTTCAGCGGGTGTGGTGGTGCATGCCTGTAATCCCAGCATGGAGGCAGAGGTAGGGAGTTGTCTGTAAATTCAAGGCCAGTCTGGTCTACAAATAAGTCCAAGACACACAAAGAAACTCCATCTCAAAACAACAACAACAAAAAGGTGAACATCTAAGATAGCTGAGACAAAAGCCAACTGGCTTAAAACAAAGGCCTATCTCCAAATCCTCTCCAGCATGTGTTGAGTTTTTGATCTTGGCCAGTCTGGTGGGTGTAAGGTTAAATCTCAGGGTTGTTTTGATTTGCATTTCCATGATGACTAGGGATGCTGAGCATTTCTTTAAGTGTTTCACTGCCACTTGATATTCCTCTATTGAGAAGTCTATGTTTAGCTCTATGTTCCATTTTTTTAATTGGATTGCTTGATTTTTTTGTTGTTTAACTTATTGAGTTCTTTATATATTCCAGATATTGGTCCTCTGTCAGATATATGGTTGGTGGAGATCTAATCTGTAGGCTGTCGTTTTGTTCTAACAGTGTCCTTTGCTTTACAGAAGCTTTTCAGTTTTATAAGGTCCCATTTATTGATTGTTGATCTTAGAGCCTGTGCTGTTGTTGTTCTGTTCAGTAAGTTGTCTCCTGTGCCAGTGAATTCAAGGTTCTCATAGCAGCTTTATTTGTTATAGCCAGAATCTGGAAACAACCCAGATGTCCCTCAACTGAAGGATGGATACAGAAATTGTGGTACATTTACACAATGGAATACTACTCAGCAATTAAAATCAAGGAAATCATGAAATTTGCAGGCATATGGTGGGAACTAGAAAAGACAGTCCTGAGTGAGTTATCCCAGAAGCAGAACGACACACATGATGACTTATAAGTAGATATTAGCCATATAAAATGGGATAAACATACTAAAATCTGTACACCTAAAGAAGCTAAGCAAGGAGGAGGACCCTGAGTAAAATGATCAATCATCATGCAGAAAGGCAAAGGGGTTGGACATCAGAAGAGGGAAAACACAGGCAACAGGACAGGGGCCTCCCACAGAGGGCCATTGAAAGACTTTACCCAGAAAGGTATAGAAGAAGATGTTGAGACTCATAACCAAACTTTGGGCAGAGTGCAGGGAATTTTATGAAAGAAGGGAGAGATAAGAAGACCTGGAGGGGACAGAGCTCCACAAGATGAGTAACAGTTCAAAAATTCTGGGCACAGGGTTTTCTGTTGTTGTTTTTCGTTTTTTGTTTGTTTATTTGTTTGTTTGTTTGTTTGTTTCTGAAACTGATACTCCAACCAAGTACCATGCACGGAGGTAACTAGAAGCCTTAGAACCCCTGCACAGATGTAGCCTATGGCAGCTCAGTCTCCAAGTGGGTTCCCTAGTAATAGGAACAGGAACTGTCTCTGACATGAAATCAGTGGCTGGCTCTTTGATCACCTTTCCTTGATGGGGAGCAGCCTTACCTGGGCACAGAGGAAAACAATGCAGCCAGTCCTGGGATAGGCTAGGGTCAGAGAGAAGGGGAGGAGAACCTCCTCTATCAGCGGACTTGGGGAGGGACATGGGAGGAGATGAAGGAGGGAGGGTGGGATTGGGAAAGGATGAGGGAGGAGGCTACAGCAGGGATATAAAGTGAATAAGCTATAATTTATAAAAATATAAATACATTTCTAAAAAGTAAAAAAAAAATAAAATTCTATCACTCAAAAAAAAAAAAGAGCCTAATAGGTTGTTCTTCTGCAAGTAGGGCACCCTGGTAATGGACAGGCTGATGAATTCAAGGCCAACCAGACACACAGCTGCAGGCCAATCAGTCATCTTGTCCTTGTTCAAACTGACCAACCCTAAATTAGGGGGACAAAAATCTTCAAAAACCTAGCCCCAGCCAAATGTAGTAGCATAAACCTTTAATTACCAGCACTTCAGGAGACAGAGGCAGGCAGATCTCTGTGAGTTTAAGGCCGGCTTAGTTGGCATAGTGAGTTCCAGGACAGCCAGAGCTACACAGTATGACTCTGTCTCAAAATAAAAATAACCTTGCAGCAGAGACTGGATTTTTCAGCCTCCCAAGTGCTCCTCTTGGTAGGTGTGTACGTGCTTATCTCAAATTGCTATCCATCCATTCCTTGCTCCTGGTCAAGATTAAGTTGCCCTTGGGCTTTCACTTAACCTGGGAGACAATTGAAAGGGTAGGGAGGGCTTTACTCAATGTAATAACTCATCTTTCAGCAAAATTTTGTAAAAAATTCACTCATCCCCAACATTTGCCTTAGGAATTTTAAGCCTTCTTAACAAAGCCCCCAATATATTTATATACCCCCACTTCCCTATGTCCAGTCTTGTCAGTTCCTTCCAACTTTATGAATGCAACCTCACAATCACCGCCTTTGCAGACTATCCAAACCACTTCATCCCAGATGGTCCTTCTGGCACTGTCTACCTAACTGGCCTTCACATTTTCAATCTGAATGGTTCCCAGTATTTCTGGGGATCAGCAGAAAGATAGGGACTTCCATACTCTAGGGAAACGTTTTCGAATGCATAACCACTACCCTCCTTATTCAAAGCTAAATCAGCTACTCCCTGTCAGCTCTTGAAAAAAAAAAAACCCTTTACTTTACCCTGTTTTCCTGGACATCAGTACCTTTCACCTGGCTAATGTATGATCCAACTCATCATTCTTCTTCCCACTCTAGGCATCCTTTCAGGACTTAGACTGGGAACAGTAGAAGTGCGGGTTTCTTTGCATCAGTTAGCCTCTCTGTCAAACCAGCTCTCAGAAAGCCTTACAGAAATTTCATATCAGCTTAACATCATCAGGGATCTATTGGATTCTTTGGCCAATGTGATACTCCAAAAGCAAAGAAGGCTAGATCTCCTGATTGCTATCAATTGAGCAATCTCTGCCTTCTTCCAAGAATAATGCTGCTTCTATACCAACAAATTTAAGCTAGTTTGAGATAGACCCCAAAGAGTTACAGACTAGGCTCAGAAAACTCAACAGCAATCCCCTTCCCTGGATGGGTTTTTGCTTCCATCTCAACCTGCCCCACCTCTCTCTTACTGGCCCTATGCTTTACGATACCTTTTCAACATTTTACAGTTCTTCCCAGATCAAATCACTCATTACTCAGTCCACCACATGGAACAAAATAAGAATAATTATTTCTTCTGGAGTCACTCCAGACACCCAAACTCCAAACAATACCCCCTCTAAGAGCAAGAAGTAGCCAGACAGAAAATTACTCTATATATGCACAGTCTGGAATAAAGAAAATCTTCCTCTTCCAAATTATGGCCATGAAAATGGGCCCAAGGTGCCAAGAAATTTGGCCCCATGAAATCAGAGAAAGCAGCAAACCCCCATCGCATATCCTTGATTTCAGAGGTTACAAAAACAGACACTCTGACTTATCTTCCACCCTGCAGTTTCACAATATGCTTTATACAAAAAGAAGCTTCTGGGCTCAGCAAAGGCAGGCCCTCCCTGCTCCCAACACTCAACTATAAATCTGATTCTCAGAACCTGCATGATGGGCACCTTCTCTCGTTCCAAGGAGGCTTTGTAAGTGCCAACCTTTTAGACTAATAAAAATGTACTCTCACTGTTGGAAATCAAACTGAGTCGTTAGCCTTTCATTTCTCTCTGCTGATTTATTTCTTACCAGTATCTATTGCAAATACACAGCAAAAGGCTTAACTTGAGTATTGTTTATTCAGGAAAAAAATGCAATTTCCTTTGTGTTTGTTAGTCAATTCTGTTTATTGTTGTTGTTGTTTGTTTGTTTTCTAATGGGAGATTGCAATAAAGGGTGTGAATCTGGGTGGGTGGAGAGGTAAGGAGGATCTGGAAGAAGTTTCAGAAAAAGAGATGGTGAATGGGAAGTTCTATTTTCAATAAATAAATGAATACAACATATTGTAAAAATAGAAAAATATCACTAGTGTCAACACTCTAAAATAAAGAAGTTACTACTCTTGTAGGGGACTTAGTATTGGTTTCCAGCACACACATGGCCTCTCACAGCACCTGTGACTCTCATCCCAGGAAATCTAAAACCCTATTCTGGCCTCTCAAAACCACTGCTTACAAGTAGTGAGCATAAACTCATACGTGCAAACACACATACACATAAAGAAAATAAAATGAGTAAAGCTTTTAAAAAGCAAACAAAGAGGTTGTACCAGTTTACATTCCCACCAGCAATGGAGGAGGGTTCCCTTTTCTCCACAACCTCTCCAGCATGTGCTATCACTTGAATTTTTCATCTTGGCCATTCTGATGGGTGTAAGGTGAAATCTCATGGTCGTTTTGATTTGCATTTCCCTAATGGCTAATGAGGTTGAGCATTTCTTTAAGTGTTTCTCTGCCATTCGATGTTCCTCTTTCGAGAATTCTCTGTTTAGCTCTGTTCCCCCATTTTTTAATTGGATTACTTGGTTTGTTGCTTTTCTGCTTCTTTAGTTCTTTATATATACTGGATATTAGCTCTCTGTCAGATAAAGGGTTGGTGAAGATTCTTTCCCAATCTGTAAGCAGTCGTTTTGTTTTGATGACAGTGTCCTTTGCTTTACAAAAACTTTTCACAGTTTCATGAGGTCCCATTTATTGATTGTTGCTCTTAGAGCCTGTGCTGTTGGTGTTCTGTTCAGGAAGTTGTCTCCTTTGCCAATGAGTTCTAGGCTGTTCCCCATTTTTTTTTTCCAACTGATTTAGAGTATCTGGTTTTATGTTGAGGTCCTTGATCCACTTTGACTTTAGTTTTGTGCAGGGTGATAAATATGGATCTATTTTCATTTTTCTGCATGTAGACATCCAGTTGGTCCAGCACCATTTGTTATCTGGCGCTTTCTCAGACAACTAGGAGTAGTGCTACCTCAAGACCTAGCTATACCACTCCTAAGTATATACCCAAAATTTGCTCAAGTACACAATAAGGACATTTGTTCAACCATGTTTGTAGCACCTTTATTTGTAATAGCCAGAACTTGGAAACAACCCAGATGTCCATCAACGGAGGAATGGATACAGAAATTGTGGTATTTTTACACAATGGAATACTACTCAACAATCAAAAAGGAGGAAATCATGAA
Source organism: Psammomys obesus (assembly GCF_907164565.1). Lineage (NCBI taxonomy): Eukaryota > Metazoa > Chordata > Mammalia > Rodentia > Muridae > Psammomys > Psammomys obesus. The sequence continues at coordinate 2,727,151 of NW_026589447.1, read as the reverse complement.
ATTTGCAGGCAAGTGGTGGGATCTAGAAAAGATCATTCTGAGTGAAGTATGCCAGAAGGAGAAAGACAAACATGGTATATACTCACTTATATAGACCTACCAGATATGAAAAACATAATGAAATCTACACACCTAAAGAAGATAATCAAGAAAGTGGACACAGACGAAGATGATCAATCCTCATTTAGAAAGACAAATGGGAGATGCATTGAACGTATGACAGGAGTCTACCACAAAAGGCATCTGAAAGACTCTACCTAGCAGTGTTTCAAAGCAGACACTAAGACTCATAACCAAACCCTCGGCAGAGTGCATATGAAAGAAGGGGAGTTAGTATGATATGGAAAGGATAGGAGCTCTACAAGGACCAAATATATCCGGGCACAGGGTCTTTTCTGAGACTGACACTCAACCAAGGACCATGTATGGATATAACCTAGAACTTCTGCTCGGATGTGGCCCGTGGTAGCTCAGTAACCAAGTAGTTTTCCAAAGTAAGGGGAACAAGGACTATTTCTGACAGGATCTCAATGGCAGGCTCTTTGACACCCCCCCCCCCCAGGGGAGGAGCAGTCTGTTAGGCCACAGAGGAGGACTTTGCAGCCAGCCCTGAAGATACCTGATAAAACAGGGTCAAATGAAAGGGGAGGAGGTCCTCCCCTATCAGTGGACTTGGAAAAGGGCAGGGAGGAGACCAGGGAGGGAGTGTGGGGTTGGGGAGGGAATGAGGGAGCGGGATACAGCTGGGACACAGAGTTAACAAAATGTAACTAAAAAGAAAAATAAAATTTTAAAAAAAAGCAAACAAAGAGACAAAAATTGTGACTAGAGACAAGAAATTTTATAATAACAGACAAATCCATCAGAAAAGCATTAAAAATTACAAACATGACATTGACATAGCGCTGAAACAAAAACCAAACAGCAGCTTGGGAATAAACAAAGCAACAAAAGCTAGATAGAAATATCAATGTGACATTTAAAATAGACAAAATAACCTGGTAGAAAATTGAAAAAAAAATTTAAGACATTAACAACCCTGTAAACATGCTGGAAGCAACACACATTTGTAAAAGCTTTAAGTATTTCTTTGAAGTATATACAGTTTTCTCAAGTACAAGGAAATTTCCCAGGATGTACACTCCAGTAGGACAATAAATAAGCTTTCATAAATTTGACAGGATAGAAATCCTCTGAAGCATATTCCCTGATCCTAAAAGAATATAAAACGTAAAACACTAAAAATAACTTAAGGGGAAACTAAAATGTCCTTATTTATAGCAATGATATTGTATATACAATATCAATGAATAATTGATGAAAGAAATAGTTGATAAGATGAGCTTCCATTACCTTTTTTCTTTAATTAATTAATTTATTTTTATTATTAGTTGCATTTTATTAACTCTGTATCCCAGCTGTATCCCGCTCCCTCATTCCCTCCCAACCCCTCCCTCCGTCCCTCATCTCCTCCCTGCCCCTTTCCAAGTCCACTGACTGGGGAGGACCTCCTCCCCTTTCATCTGACCCTGTTTAATCAGGTATTTTCAGGACTGGCTGCAAAGTCCTCCTCTGTGGTCTAGCAGGACTTCTCCTCCTTTGGGGGGTGGGGAGGTCAAAGAGCCTGCCCTTGAGTTCCTGTCAGAAATAGTCCCTGTTCCCCTTACTATGGGAAGCCAATTGGTTAGTGAGCTACCTTGGACTACATACAAGCAGAGTTTCTAGTTTATATAAACACATGGTCCTTGGTGGAGTGTCAGTCTCAGAAAAGACCCCTGTGCCCAGATATATTTGGTCCTTGTGGAGCTCCTATCCTTTCCACATCATACTAACTCCCCCTTCTTTCATATGATTCCCTGCACTTATGAGTCTCAGCATCTGCTTTGATACACTGCTAGGTAGAGTCTTTCAGAGGCCCTCTGCGGTAGGCTCCTGTCCTGTTACTTGTTTTCTCCAAATCCAATGCACCTCCCATTTGTCTTTCTAAGTGAGGCTTGATCATCTTACCCTGGGTCCTCTTTCTTGTTTATCTTCTTTAGGTGTACAGATTTCATTATGTTTATCATATCTTATAGGTCTATATAAGTGAGTATATACCATGTTTGTCTTTCTCCTTCTGGCATACTTCACTCAGAATGATCTTTTCTAGATGCCACCATTTGCCTGCAAATTTCATGATTTCCTCCTTTTTGATTGCTGAGTAGTATTCCATTGTGTAAAAATACCACAATTTCTGTATCCATTCCTCCGTTGATGGACATCTGGGTTGTTTCCAGGTTCTGGCTATTACAAATAAAGGTGCTACAAACATGGTTGAGCAAATGTCCTTGTTGTGTACTTGAACAAATTTTGGGTATATGCCTAGGAGTGGCATAGCTGGGTCTTGAGGAAGTGCTATTCCTAATTGTCTAAGGAAGCGCCAGATTGACTTCCAAAGTGGTTGTACCAGTTTACATTCCCACCAGCAGGGGAGGAGGGTCCATTCACTCCTTAAAGTTTCTGCTCTGTGAAAGACAATGTCAAGATATATACAAACCAAAAGATTTATTTGATAAAAAGATTATTTTATACAAAACATATAGAGAAATCTTAAAAAATAACACTAAGGGAACTGGAGAGATGGCTCAGAGGTTAAGAGCACTGTCTGTTCTTTTAGACGTCCTGAGTTCAATTCCCAGCAATCACATGGTGGCTCATAACCATCTATAATGAGATCTGGTGCCCTTTTCTGGCATACAGCTGTACATGTAGACAGAACATTGTATACATAATGAATAAATAAATGAATCTTTTTTTTTAAAATAACATTAAGGAAACAAATAACTGAATTGAAAATATAGTATGATAATCTAGTCTCATACTTATCCATCATTTGTCAGTGAGGATATGGAAGATTAGAATTCTCATTGCCAGTGAGAATATAAAATGGTACAGCCACTTGGGAAGACAATTTGGCCCTCTTAATAAAACTTAACAGTAACTTGGTGTAGTGGGCCAAACCTATAATCCCAGGTCTTGGGAGGCTGATGGAGGAGGATGTTTGATTTGAGGTCAGCCCAGGCTACACAGTGAGTTCCAGATCAGTCTGGCTTACATAATAAGACCTTATCTGAAGATATTGATAGTATTTTAAATCTACCTAAACATAGCAATCACAGTCCTGTAGATTTTACCATGTTAAAAGTGTATGAGCAGTGCTCACTTTGGTGGCGCATACACTAAATTTGAAATAATAAACAGTGTTAGGACGGTCGCTGCAGAAAGGTAACAGGCACTTTTGTGAAGCAGTCATATCTTTGCAAAACCCGTTCTATGCATGAGTGAATATCTTCATTTTTTATTTTTTATTGCTTTATATACTAATTTTTAGTTAAATGATTTCTAGGCAACAAAAATGGTCAAAACTCTTAAAATACAACTACACAAAAATCTGCACAAAGACGGTAATAGCAGTGTTATTCATGACTTCTAAAACTTAAAAACAACAAGATTTTCTCAGGTAGGTGAGTTGGTAAATGAGTAAGTGTGGTGCCTACAGACAAAGAACCATTAATAAAAGAGATGAGCTTTTTCAGCCCGTCCTTGTTGTCTTAAGTAGAGAAACGGTTGTTTATTTTCATCAGTTCCTCACTATCAAATGCTTAAGTACATATGGAAAATAGCAAAATGGATTAGAAATAAGAATCATTGACAAAGGAAAAAGCAAGAAATGGAAGTCAGACTAGGCTATAACAGCTGGGATATAACCTGCATACCAGAAGTAGGCCCTGTTGAGCAGAACACCTCTGATCTGTCGCCTCAGAAGAGTGATGATGATGTACCCGCTGCTAGCAGGACTTTTCGCAGCAACCCCAGAAAGCCAATTGATCTTCACGGCAGCTAACACCTGCCTTTCCCCAAAGTTACTCTTTTTCTAAGACCACCAAGTCCAAAGACTGGCTTTCAAATACGTACTGGAAGATCAGGGGAAATGTCTAGCCTCTCCAAGGCAAAGAACAAGGACTTGGTGTCCTCAGGCACCCCTAGGTGCTCAGTTAAGGAAAGGCAGCGGGACACGAACTCAATGGCTGGCTCTTTGACACCCCCCCACCCCGCCTGAGGAGCAGCCTTGCTAGGTCACGGAGGAGGACATGGTAGCCAGTCCTGAAGAGACCTGATAAGCTAGGGTCAGATGAAAGGGGAGGAGGACCTCCCCTATCAGTGGACTTGAAAAGGGGCAGGGAGGAGAGAAGGGAGGGCGGGAGGGATTGTGAGGGAATAAGGGAGGGGGCTACAGCTGAGATACAAAGTAAATGAACTGTAATTAATATAAAAATAATAAAAATTTAATTTAAAAAAAAGAAAACAAAAGGCAACAGGTGGCTCACTTTCAGACTAAGGACCCTAAGAAACTAAGACTTGAGCAGGGCCACCAGGACATGCTAACACAGAAAGTAGACACAGAGAAGCCCAATGGGCCTTCACTGGGCCTTCAAGAGAAAGTCGAGACCACAAATAAATCCACAGGCTTCTGGCCTAGAGACCATAGCCATGGAAATGCGCTTGACTGTTGCTAGAAAGCACCAGTCTTCATCAGGCCTGGTGACCACAGCCATGGACAAATGCATGTCTGTTGCCAAAAAGAGCCAGTCTTTGTCTAGCTCAGTGACTACTTCCATATCCACACACTTAGCTGTTGACAGAAAAATCCAGTCTTCCTCAGACCCAATGACCATAGCCATAACTCTGGGCTTGGTCATTTCCAGAAAAAGTAAGTGATTGTCTGGCCTGGAGACTAAAGCTATGGCCATATGCTTGGCTATTGACAGAAAAGTAACACAGCCATAGCCACAGGATCAGCCACTTCCAGAAAAGACCAACTCACATCTGTCCCAGTGATCAGCGCCATGGCCATAAACTTGGCACTTGCCCCAAATGCCCATTCTTTATCTAAACAGGTGACCATTGCCATGGCAATAGGCTTAGCTGTTACCAGAAAGAGCCAATTGCTGCTTGAGCCAATAACCACCCCCATTTGCCATGCACTTGGGGGCTGCCAAATAAAGCCATTCTCTGTCTGGCCGAGCAAAAGCAGCTGCACCCATTTTTACCAGCACAAGTCAATCTTCATCCTTCCCCATGACCACAGACTTGGCCACACCTTTAACTGTTGTTAGTGCAGGACAGTCTTCATCCGTGGATGGAACTAACATGAAACAACCAGTTATAGAAACAGCTAATATGGAGACACCTGTTACAAAAGAGATAGCCCCCCCAAAAAAAGCAGCTTACTGGCAAGAAAAAGCCTTCTGAAAAGCAGCTGCATTTCAGCATAAGGCTAACAGAAAGTTCCTCCAGATTTAGAGATATCATGGTGAGGAAGCAGCATGGCTTCACCCAGACCTTTTTATCCACAAAATCATCAGAAAATAACACAATTAACCTAGAAGTGATGAAAGAAGTTCAGAATGCTTTGAACAGGGTTGCTGCTGATGACAGCAAACTGGTACTGCTCAGTGCCATTGGCAATGTCTTCTGTTTTGGCCATGACTTTGCTTATTTTATACAGTGTCACTTGTGGGACAAGAAAAGAGAAAGCGTTAAAATGGCAGGAGTGATCAAAATTTTTGTGAATACTTTCATTCAGTTTAAGAAGCCTATCATTGCGGCAGTCAGTGGCCCAGCCATCAGACTGGAGGCACGTATATTGCCTCTTTGTGTTTTGGTTTGGGCTAATGAAAAGTTTTGGTTTCAGCCACCCTAGACCACCTTTGGCCAGAGGCCAGATAGCTGCTCCAGCTTTATGTTTCCCAAGATTATATGAGAAGCTTCTGCAAATGAAGTGTTACTCAGTGGGCAGAAGCTGACAACACAGCGAGCTTGTGAGAAGGGCCTGACCTCCCAGGTATTTGGGCCATAGGAAGTCATGTTTCAAATCAAGGAGCTAGCCTCATGTAATGCAGTTGTCCTGGAAGAGTCGAAAGCTTTACTGCACTTTAACACCAAATTGGAGTTGGAGCAGGCCAATGAAAGGAAATGCACAGTGCTAAAGAATATCTGGGGCTTTTCAGAGGGGATTGATGCCATGTTAAAATCCTTGCTGAAGAAAATTGAGGATTGATTAGCTGAACTGCCACTGATGATCCCTAGAACTGTTTAAGCAGAACACTAGGATAACCCCAGCTCCCAGTTATGATATGATTACCCTTAAAGCCTGAACCTGGAGCTCACTCCTAGAAGTAGGACTGGAACACCCAAGCTATCTAAATTAGAACTGCTACTTTAAAATAACTAACTGCAAAGTAACTTTCATCAGATCTTCCATCCATATGCACACAAGCATGAAAAGATAATGGTGAGCTTTTCTCTGGCTAGTATTATATTAAAAATGTCTCATTTATGTGGGGTGACAAAAAAAAGCCTGAAATTATTATTCTTTTTATTTTTCCTTCTGATGTGATATTTGTTTTCTTTACTTATTTTCCTTTCAGAACAAAGAATCTGAGAGGATATTAACCAGACTCATACCGCTTTCTAAATAGAGACACATAAAGATCATGACCTTTATTTTGTCTCTAGGAAGAGAGGTAAAAATGCCCGAAGAATGGGAAGTTCCAAAACAATAAAATGGGAGGGAGGAAGCTTTTAGGAAAAAAATATTCCTGACCAAAAAAAAAAAAAATCATCAGGGTTCATGTGGAAATATCAGCTGGCTCTCGACGTTTGCTATGTTATGTCCAGCTTATAGCCAGTTAACATGAAGATACCCCTGTCTCTGGAAGAAAGCTTAAATTGTAGTATCAGTGCATAACTAAGTAGTTTAAGTATGAATGGCAAATTTAAAAGTTGGTCCTAGTGTGTTTTAAATATGTCTCTTTTAAAAATTAACTGTTTCTTGTTGTTGGGTGTAAAGGATTCCTTTATACAAAGACTTATTGGTATATTGCACCAGAAAAAACTTTAAGTTTACAGAGTATAAGTTGGGCATGGTGGTGCATGCACTCAGGGCAGCAGAGGTAGGCGGATCTCTGTGAGTTCAAGGCCAGTCTGGTCTACGAAGCAAATCCAGGATAGCCAACGCTACTCGGAGAAACCCTGTCTCAAATACCAAAAAACAACAACAAAAAATAAAATAGAGTATAATTTTAGGTTCACTTAGGGAATATTTTATTTAATAAGGTAAACATTCCTTCTGGATACTATTAATTACAGTGTAGATATTACTTTATATATAGTTTTAATTTACTTTATTCAGATAAGATTGGTATATTGTACCAAAATCTTTGTTTATAAAGTATAACTTCAGTTTCACTTACAAGTTTTATTTAACAAGGTAAAATTCTTTTTGCATACTATTATAGAATTTTTGAAATTTACCTTGTATTTGACATTTAATGTTCTTAGTATTAGCTATACTATGTCTCCCATAGTCTAAGTACTGTAGTATCTCTAAGAATTCCCTGTGAGCTGGGCGTGGTGGCACACGCCTGTAATCCCAGCACTTGGGGAGCCAGATGCAGGCAGATTTCTGTAAGTTCACAGCCAGCTTGGTCTACAAAGCAAGTCCAGAACAGCAGAGGCTACACAGAGAAACCCTGTCTTAAAAACAAAACAACAATAAGAAAACATTCCTATGAAAACAGGATCATTCCTTTCAGAAATAGGGACTGATTCCTAACTACAGAAAACTGTACTTAGGCTACTGACATTGCCTAATTTTTTAATTTACTGACAATCCTCATTTTTTTTTCAAATAATACTGAGGTTTATACTTAGAACTGACTATCTCCCCTGACCACTTAGAAAGCTGAATAGTACGAAAATCTGACTGTTCTCTTTTTTTTAGATTTATTAAATTATTTTTCCAGTTTTTATTTATTACAATTTATTCATTTTGTATCCTAGCTGTAGCACCCTCCCTTGTCCCCTCCCAATCCCGTCCAACCTCCCTCTTCTCCTCCCATGCCCATCACCCAGTCCATTGATAAGGGATGTCCTCCTCCCCTTCCCTCTGACCCTAGCCTATCAGGTTTCATCATGACAGGCAGATTGTCTATCTCTGTGGCCTGGTAAGGCTGCCCTACTTAGGGGGAGGTGATCAAAGAGTCAGCCACTGAGTTCATGTCAGAGACAGCACCTGTTCCCCTTACTAGGAAATCCACTTGGACACTGAGCTGCCATAGGCTACATCTGTGCAGGGGTTCTAGGTTATCTCCATGAATGGTCCTTGGTTGGAGTATCAGTCTCAGAAAGATGCCTGAGCCCAGATTTCTTGGTCCTGTTGCTCTCCTTGTAGAGCTCCTGTCCCCTCCAGGTCTTTCTTTCTCCTCCTTCTTTCCTAAGATTCCCTGCACTCTGCCCAAAGTTTGGTCATAAGTCTCAGCATCTGCTTTGATATCCTGCTGGGTAGAGTCTTTCAGAGGCCTCTGTGGTAGGCTCCTGTCCTGTTCCTTGTTTTCTCCCTCTTTCGATGTCCATCTCACTTGCCTTTTTAAGTGAGAATATTGATCATCTTACCCAGGGGCTTCCTTCTTCCTTAGCTTCTTTAGGTGTACAAATTTTAGTATGTTTATCCTATATCGCATGTTGAATATCCACTTGTGAGTGAGTATATACCATGTGTGTCTTTCTGCTTCTGGGATACCTCACTCAGGATGATCTTTTCCAGTTCCCACCGTATAAACTTATTTTATTATTTTAAGTGTACGAACATCATCATGTTATATATGTCTGTGCAACACATGCATGCCTGGTGCCTGAGGTCAGAAGTTGCATTGTACACCCTGAGACTGGAGTTACAGATGGTTGTGAGCTACCATGTGGGTGCTGGAAATCAAACCTGGCTCCTCTGCAAGAACTACACATACTTCAACCACTGAACCATCTCTTCAGCTCCAAGATACCACATTTTTATAACTGAAACCTACTGTTCCATTCTGTAGTTCAAGATATATAAAACTGGTTAATCTATATAGTTTTGTACAATAAATAATCTGGCATGGAAAGTGGTTACAACTAATATATCTTCTGCTTTTTTGTTTTAGGATAGGGTCTCATGAAGCCTAGGATGACCTCCAACTCTTTATGAGCCAAGAGTGACCTTCAACTCCTGCCCCTCCTGCCCCTAATTCTCCAAATTGCAGGCATATATTACCACTCCCAGATCTGAATCCACACACATGATAAAATGGTATAAAATGTTATATATCCATTGTATTAATATTGACTTCCTGCTAACAATATACTTAAAATGGCCTTGAGATTTCTCATATGATTAGCTTCAAGCAGCATTGTTTATGTAAGCTAAAGCTATTAATATTAAATTAATTTTAGTAATCTATTAATTCATTTTAAATTATAACCGTAAAACAATTATATATAAATATTAATATTTTGTTAGAAGATTCATGTTATAAAATGAGCAATGCATTAATAATTATAATTATTTTATAATTTTGCTAATATGTTTAACATCTGACAACATAAAATACCTAGACTGTCATATCTTCTTATACATTCAGTCTATTGAGATAAATTTGGGTTTTTTGTTTCGGGTTTTGGTTATTTGTTTGTTTGGTTTTTGGTTGAGGATATATGAAATCTTATCCTCCCATAAACATGTAATTGGAAAGGAAAAGGGCACAACCTTCCAGATAATTGTAGCAATCTTTTTTCCTGCCATACCTTATTGTTACAATAACTAGGTATGGGGAATATGCAAGAAGAGAGGTTTGTTCAGCTCACCATTTTGAAAGCTGAAATTGTCTAAAATTATGATGTCTCTTCTGTTCAGCCTCTAGTAAAAATCATTCAGGCAGCATCACAACACAGAAGAAGGTAGAAGTATGTGCAAGAAGAACAGAGCTGTTTCATGGCAAGACAGGAAGCCAGACAGTTTCAGGGTTGTACTCTTACTAAAAATAACAAAAGGTCCTGCAAGAATTACTTTAATGCCTCCTGAAGACAATGCTACCAGTTCCTAATTGCTTTCTATTCTGACCATCTTATAAATATTCCACAATCTCTGAACACAGCCAGACTATTAACCAAGGTTCTAGCACATAAACTTCTGAGAGACACATTCAAATTGTATGCAAAGCGAAGAGCCAACCATAATCTTATAAGGAATAGGTTCTCAAAGATTAATGGCAGTGCATAAATCAGAAACTGTGTCAGTGGCCTTTTCATATCTCTAGACACAAACTGATCTTGGATTTTTAATGAATCACAACCCATGCATGACTCGTATATATGTGTAATTTTATAGCACCATGGATTAGTCACTTGGGAAAAACTAGCCCACTAGGATATGCAAGTCTCATAAAATTTAACACACTTCATTATTCAACATATAACAAGACAGGAATTGGATGGATGGATGGATGGATGGATGGATGGATGGATGGATGGATGCTTAGATGAATTCACATATATAAAGTATACTGTTGATATCACCAACAAAAACCTCTAAATTCTGTTAAGCTCACAGTGGTTAATGCATGCTTTCTACAATTTCAATATTTGCTTAAAATTTTCATGTGGAAGAGTGCTGAAAATCAGCACTTGTGAAAAAGATGAAATTCATTATTGATAACAAATACTGTTGCTTACTCAGTGGGAGACTCATTTCAAGAAAAAAAAATGTGTCTTCTCTCAGCACTTGACACCAATCAAAGTGACCATCTGAGTGAGTTACAGTATTTTACTCAGAAACAATAGTATATTCACAACAGCAGCCAGAACTCATCTCCAGCACCTAAAAGACACCTTTCACAGGACAGAGATTGAATGTATGTATATATGTAGGCAGGGAGGGAGGGATGAATGAATGGAGGAAGGGTTGGATGGATGGATAGATGGGTTCACTAAAAGCACAGACAGACAGACAGACTGTATGTCAGATACTGCTGTTAGTATTAGAAAGGCAGACAGCACATAAGAGTCACCTTCTGCCTACAGAGATATAGAAAACATATGTGAACAACTTGCGAGCCACTGCTATACATAAAAGGCCAGGTGGCATAAAGCAGAATAAAATGAATGTTTATCTCTAGGATTAGAGATGAGCAGAAGGTTCTGACCTGTTTAAGAGTGCAGAGAGGGTTTATTCTATGTTGTATGTTTATATGAGTGAGTATATACCATGCGTGTCTTTTTGCTTCTGGGACAACTCACTCAGGATGATCCTTTCCAGGTCCCACCATTTACCTGCAAATTTCATGATTTCCTTATTTTTCATTGCTGAGTAATACTCCATTGTATAGATGTACCACAGTTTCTGCATCCATTCTTCAGTTGAGGGGCATACAACATAGAATAAACCCACTAAAATCTGTACATCTAAACAAACTAAGCAAAAGAGAGGACCCTAACTAAAATGTTCAATCCCCATCCTGAAAGGCAAAGAGGATGGACATCAGAAGAAAAAGAAAATAGGAAACAACCTTGGAACCTGCTACAGAGGGCCTCTGAAAGCCAGAAGAAAACAGGAAACAACCTTGAAACCTGCCACAGAGGGCCTCTGAAAGCTTCTGCAGTATAGACTGTCAAAGCAGATGCTGAGCCTGATGGCCAACTGATGGGCAGAGTGAATGGAATTTTATGTAAGAAGTGGGAAATAGTAAGAGCTGGAGAGGACAGGAACTCCACAAGGAGAGCAACAGAACAAGATAATTTGAACACAGGGAACTTCCCAGAGACTCATACTCCAACCAAGGACTATTCGTGGAGATGACCTGGAACCCCTGCACAGGTGTAGCCCATGGCAGTTCAGTGTCCAAGTGGGTTACATAGTAATGGGAAGAGGGACTGCCTCTGACATAATCTGATTGGCCTGCTCTTTGATCACTTCCCCCTGAGGGGGGAGCAGCCTTACCAGGCCACAGTAGAGGACAATGCAGCCACTTTTGATGAGAACTGATAGACTAAGATCAGAAAGAAGAGGAGAACCTCCCCTATCAGTGGACTTGGGGAGTGGCATGCATGCAGAAAGGGGAGGGAGGGTGGGATCGGGAGGGGAGGATGGAGGGGCTTATGGGTGGATACAAAATGAATAAAGTGTAATTAATAAAAAAAAAGAGTGCAGAGAGTGGGCTGAGCAGTTGAATGCCTACATTCATTGCTCAATGTTCCTGATAATGAATGTGATGTGATCAGTTCTCTCATTCTCCTACTGTCTTGACTCCTCCACTATGAAAACTGTACCCTAGAACTGTGAGGTAAAATAAACTTTTTACCTGAAATTACATTTCTCAGAGTACTTTATTATAGCAATAGAAAAAGAAACTTAAGACACCCTCTAAACACGTTTTAAAATATAAGCCATTTCAGAGGCTGTCTGGAGTAGGCTCCTGTCCTGTTCCCCTTCTTCTCCTGTTTTCAATGTCCATCACATTAGTCCTTCTGAATGGGGATTGAGCATCTTCCCTGGGGTCTTTCTTGCTGCTTTGCTTCTTTAAGAATATAGATTTTACTATGATTGTCCTATATTATATGTCTAACATCCACTTATAAATGAGTATATACCATATGTGTCTTTCTGTTTCTGGGATGCCTCCCTCAAGATAATCTTTTCTAGTTCCCACCATTTGCCTGCAGATTTCATGATTTCCTTATTTTTAATTGCTGAGCAGTATTCCATTGTGTAAATGTACCACAGTTTCTGTATCCATTCCTCAGTTGAGGGACATCTCGGTTCCTTCCAGGTTCTGGCTATTAAGAATAGAGCTGCTAGGAACATGGCTGAGCAAATGTCCTTGTTGCATAGTTAAGCATAGTTTGTATATATGCCTAGGAGTGGTATAGCTGGATCTTGAGGTAGCACTATTCCTAATTTTCTGAGAAAGTGCAACATTGATTTCCAAAGTGGTTGTGCAATTTTACATTCCCACCAGCAATGGAGAAGGATTTCCCTTTCTACACATCCCCTCCAGCATGTGTTGTCACTTGAGATTTTTATCTTAGCTATTCCAATGGGTGTAAAGTGGAATCTCTGGGTTGTTTTGATTTGCATTTCCCTGATGACTAAGTACTGATAAGCAGAGGCTGAGACTCATAGCCAAACTTTGGGCAGAGGGCAGGTAATCTTATGAAAGAAGGGGGAGATAAAAAGACCTGGAGAATACAGAACCTCCAAAAGGAGACCAACAGAGCCAAAAACTGAGCCCTGGGAGCCCTGCAAAGATTGATACTCAAACTTAGGACAATGGCATGGAGAGGACTGAAAACCTGGGCTCAGAGGTAGCCCATAGACTCAGTCTCCAAGTGGGCTCCCTAATAAGGGGAGCAGGGGCTTTCTCTGACATGAACTCAGTGACAGGCTCTCTGATCACTTCCCCTGGAGGATGCAGCCTTACCAGGCCACAGAGGAAGACAATGCAACCAGTCCAGATGAGACCTGATAGGCTAGGATCAAATAGAAAGGGAGGAAGACCTCACCTATGAGTGGACTAGAGAAGGGGCATAGGAGGAGAAAAGGGAGGGAGGGTGGTATTGGGATGAGATGAGGGAGGGTGACTCATCCTCATTCAGGATACAAACTGAATAAATTGTAATAAATGATAACAATTTTTATTTTTTTAATTAAAAAAATAAAATAAAATATAAGCCATTTACTCCCAGTTTTCTAAACTGGAAAACTAAATGTTGGGAAAGGCATTGGGGCTTTAAGTTTTCATACTATAGCTGTATACAACCAGCAATTACTAAAAATATTGCTAACATTATAGCTTACTTAAAGTGCAAAATTCATTTTTGAAACCCAAAAGAAAAAGAGCATGTCAAATGACAATATAAGTAGGTCAGAATATTTTACTCTAAAATAAATATGATCTCAGTGACAGCCAGAACTACTTATCTCCAGCACAGGAAACTCCTTGTGAATACTGCAAGGAATCTATCTTGCTCTATAAGTGCATAAGGAGAACTCATAAAACATATTTAACCTGGAGTTGATAATCAAAGAGTATATTTAAAGGGAAAAGAAAGAAAGAGGAGGGAGGGAGGAAGGGAGAGGCTGGAGAAGTGGCTCACCATTTAAGAGCACTTGTTGCACTTACAGAAGACGGAACTTGGTTTACAGCACTGATATGGTGGTGCAAAACCATCCCCAAACTCCAGTTCCAAGTGATCTGGTACCCTCTTCTAACCTCCATGGGCTCCAGGGATGTAGCAGTATACAAATATACATTGAGGAAAACACTCAATTTTTATAAATCTCCATAATATCTTTTTAATAGTTAGAAATGATAGATTTGATTTTTTAATTCTTTATTAATTACATTTTATTCACTTTGTATTCCCCCTGTGGTTCCCTCCCTTCTCCCATCCCAATCCCTCCCTTTCTCCACCCTCTGCACACATGCCTCTTCCCAAGTCCACTGATAGGGGAGGTCTTCTTTTCCTTCCTTCTGATCTTAGTCAATTAGGTCCAATCAGGAGTGGCTGCATTGTCTTCTTCTGTGGCCTGGTAAGGCTGCTTCCCCCTCAGAGAAAGGTGATCAAAGAGCAGGCCAATCAGTTCATGTCAGAGACAGTTCCTGTTCCTATTACTATGGAACCCACTTGGACACTGAACTGCCATGGGCTACATCTGTGCAGGGGTCTTAGGTTATCTCCATGCATAGTCCTTGGTTGGAGTATCAGTCTCAGGAAAGACCCCTGTGCTCAGATTTTTTCGTTCTGTTGCTCTCCTTGTGGAGTTCCTATCCTTTCCAGATCTTGCTGTTTCCCACTTCCTTCCTAAGACTCCCTGCACTCTGCCCAAAGGTTGCCCATAAGTCTCAGCATCTGCATTGATAGTCTGCAGGGCAGAGCCTTTCAGAGGTCCTCTGTGTCAGGCTCCTGACTTGTTCCCTCTTTTCTCCTTCTTCTGATGTCCATCCTTTTTCCTTTCTGTATAGAAATTGAGCAATTTAACAAGAGTCGTCCCTCTTGAATAGTTTCTTTAGGAGTACAGATTTTAGTAGGTTTATCCTATATTATATGTCTATATGAGTGAGTATATACCGTGTGTGTCTTTCTGCTTCTGGGATAGCTCACTCAGGATGATCTTTTCCAGATCCCACCATTTATCTGCAAATTTCATGATTTCCTTGTTTTTTTATTGCTGAGTAATATTCCATTGTGTAAATGTACCACAATTTCTGTATCCATTCCTCCACTGAGGGGCATCTGGGCTGTTTCCAGCTTCTGGCTATTACAAATAAGGCTGCTACAAACATGGTTGAGCAAATGTCCTTATTGTGTACTTGAGCTTCTTTTGGGTATATGCCCAGGAGTGGCATAGCTGGATAGTTTTTAAAAGTCTTCAAAATATCTTTTAAAAATTGGAAATTATAGAACAAAAGTTACAATTACTTACGAGTCACAGAGAAGACAAATAATAGACAAATATAAACAAAAATGTTATCCACTATATGGGTATCTATATTAACCTGAATGATGCACAGTAACTCCACTTACACTAAGATTTTAGTGGGTTTTGTCGTTGGTTTTGTTTTCGAAAAATACTCTTTATTATGCATCACTGGTTATCTTCAAACTTGTGCGAGTCATCTTCCTCTGCCTCTTGAGTTCTGGGGTGGCTGCATGTGGGAACATATCTTTTATATTTTGGTTTGGCCTGGATTGGATTTTTTTCAAGACAGGGTCTCATATAGGTCAGAGCATTGCACTCCTGATCCAACTGTCTTCAACTTCAAATGCTGAGACTATAGGGATTCATACCACTCCTGACTTATACCCAATATTTAATTGGGATGAAACTAAAATTATTAGCTGCAACTATAAAATCTAAAGTAGTTGGTACAATGAAGATTCCTAAGGTACTTCTGGGATTTATCAAGTTTACTACGGGAAAAAGAGCGCTTTTTTCAGAAATGAACCCCTTTATAGTTAATCATTAATTACTTTAAATGGATCATCATAGTGTTACTTGGTAGGAATCTATGCTTTTCCAAGACAGAATGAGATGATGGAAATATGACTACGATTGAATATCTAGTCTTTGTTCTGGATCAAATACTATTATTTGCCTTCGGTTTCTACAGTTGTAAAATGAGGATAATATCACTACTCAGAGGTATGTAGAAACAGTAAAATAAGATGATATAGGAAAATGTTTCAAAAAAAATGAGTAACTTGATGGGTGTGGTATCAGTTGCCCATGCCTTTAATCTCAGCACTAGGGAGGCAGAAGCAGCCAGAACTCTGTGAGTTCACGACCAACCTGGTCTACATAGTGAATTCTAGGACAGCCAGAGCTCTGTAGAGACACCATGTCTAAAAAAAAAGTAACATTATGACCATAGTTAGTTTTATTTTTAAATTGAATTGTTATTAACTGGCCTGATAGGAAGAACTAATAAAAAATATGTGCAATTGTGTATGGAATGAAACTATTGAAAATGACTCTTGAATTTTGAAAGGCGGAGAGAGTCTTTTGAAAATATGATGGCATTTTTGGGCTGGAGAGATGGCTCAGTGGTTAAGAGCCCCCAAGTCATTTCCTAGCACCCATGTCAGGCAGCTCACAACTGCATAAAACTACAGCTCTGGTGAGATCTGAAGCCTCAGGCCACCAAGGACATCTGTACACATATGCACATACCCACACAAAGACAGATATAAAAGTAAATCTTTAAAAAACACGTAAGAGTCTTCCCAGAAAAAAATGCCCACATCTGCCAAACAGTAGGGCATTTTGTCATATACTTTTATTTTGATCATATTTACCCTATTTCGACATCTTGCCCTATCCGCCTCCTGATTAATCTTCTTTACAAATTTGCTTCCTGTTTTACTTTCATGTCTCTACCATGTCTGTGACCCAATGAGTTTAATTAGTTGCTTATAGGCACATGGGCATTTTCACAGTAGCTACCCACTGAAGAAAAGGTCTTTCCATGCCTTATAAACAGTAACTGCTTAGAACTCCTCAGAAAGTGTCAGTCATCATGAGCCCCTATCCCTTACAGAGCAGGGGGTTGACAGGTCCAGTTGTTACACAAGTAATCACAGTTGCTCTGAGTTCAAGAGTGCAACAGCCATAGCATGCCTCTATTCCATCCCTCTCCCTACCTCCATAATCCAGCTCTTGGATTCTTAATCTCATTCTTTCATGATGGTTCCTGAGTATGGAAGGTGTGATAAAACTGTCCCATTTATCATGGGGCATTCAACTGTCATTTGTTCTCAGTATTTTAATGAGTTATGAGTCTTTGCATTCAGTGCTGACTACTACATAAAGGAACTTTCTGAGCAATCCCGCCAGCAGCACTATTCAATGGTCATGAACATAGTTATTTACAAGAAAATTTGAACAGCATGGTGAATTATCTAAATGGTGGAAACACTTGGTAAAACAAAAGCAGTAGCTTCCACAGTAGGAACTATGATACCTCCAGCCATGGGATTTTGTCCAGGTTTGCAGTACCAGACATGAATTCTTTTGTGTGGAATGGGCAACAAATCCAATCAGAAAGTGGTTGGTTACTGCATAATAGATTTGCCACTAGTATAGCACTGGATCATCTTGCCTGGCTGGTCAGTATTATTGCAAATAGGGTCAACAGCTGAGGACAACTATTGAGGACAATTTTCCACTTCTGTTCAAAACAGTACTAGAAGCCAAAGAAATTTTTCAAGTAAAAGAAATAAGACTCATTCATAATGCAAAGGAAGTAGGAAAATTATTTTGTCCACAAAGGCATAAGCTTATATATAGAAAACCCCAAAGGTTAAAAAAATTATTAGCGTTCATAAATTTAGCAAAGGGATTAAACACAAAATAAAACATGAAAACTAATTGTACTTCTATATACTTAATGGTGAACAATTTAAAAAAGAAGTTAAGATCATAATTTCATTTAGAATAGTCTAAGATATAAAATATTTTGGGATAAAGTTAAATAAGGAGGCAAAAGATTTGTACACATACAACTACAAAATACTGACAAAATTAAAGACATGAATAAATTCAAAGGTATCATTGTTCATGGATTAAAAAACTTAATAACATTACGATAAAAATATTAATGAAAACAACTTACAGATTCAATGCAAAGCATATGAAAATCCCGAAGTCTATTTTACAGAAGTAGAAAAATCCATCCTAAAATCCAAATGTTATCCAAAAGAACTCAAAATAAACAAAATGTTTAAAATTTCCCATTTATATAAGTATTTAGTAGGGTAGGACATGCACAAGCCACAAAATGTATATGGCAGTCAGAGGACAACATTAAGGAGTCAGTGTTCTCCTCCTACGGTCCTGGGAAGAGAACTCAGGTTATCAGACTTGGTAACAAATAATACCTTTACCTGGTGAGCCATCATGCCAGCCCCCAAATAATCTTGATAAAGAGTAAAGTTGTAAATCTCACACTTGCTGATTTCAAAAATTACAGTAAAAGAATTGTAATTTAATGAATATAGAACTTTCATTAAGGACATCCATTTAGACAAATTTAAAAGAACTCAATGACCAAAAGAGAAAGCCTAAAATTTATGCTCAACTGAATTTCAACAACTGTGCCAAAAATTATTTTTATAGCCTGACCTGAGCTTGCTGTGTAGACTGGGGTAGCTTTAAAGTCATAGTGATCTACATGCCTTTACCTGTGGCGTACTGGGATTAAATTCACATACTACAACACCTGGCCAAGACTATTTAGTATAGAAACAGCTTACACACAAAATATACTGAGTAAAACATGACAAACACATACCAAATTATAAAGTTGAATGGCTTTTCTGCAAAATTCGTACAAATTAACTGAAAACAAATCAAACCTCTAACACAAAAGCTAAAACTACAAAACGCTGAAACTGTAGAAGAAATATTCATGCCAATGGAAATGACAATTGTTTCTTAGATATAATTTCTTAGACCAAACACATAGGCAACAAAGGAAAAGTAGGCAAACTGTTTGATTTCAAATTAAAAACACAAGTACAAAATTACATACCAAGACAGTAAAAAGATAGCCCCCAATAGGAGAATGAAGACGATTATTTTTATTGTATAGTTCTGTACAACTTCAGCGTTTTAATAAAATAGTTACAAATAATTCACATAACCTACAATTTTCATTTACATGGCTTAATGCTTTTAAATATATATTTATAGCAGCACTAAGACCCATTATATTATACAGATGTGCACTAATTATGAGAGTGCTCATGATAACAATAAGCAAGTAGTTATTCTTTGTGGTTTCCTACAAATTTGTGGCAGCCCAAGAATTCTGCCAGGATATGGAAAAAGGAGGAAAACTTAAACTGTAAAACTGCTGCACTCAAATAGCCTTTTTTCTTACTGTGACTTTTGGAGCTTGCACTGGATTCCAAGTTGAGTGTGATGACCTGTGAGACAATTCAACTTTTATGATACTTTCTCAGTTAATATCAAAAGTCCGAATCTGGCCATAGCTCAGGGAAGAATTATATGACTTGGACGTTTAATCTACCTCCTAGCCTTCAGAGCTTCCTGGGTCCAGTGTATACTTAGTAACATCTGAAAACGTAACCCCCCAACCAATTGTCTTGAGTACTGGGCCTTTCTGTGATTCCCAAGAGAATATTCTATCTCTCTCTGCCAGTTTCTCCATAAGAAAAACTCATCCTTTAAGTTAACAAAGAGGGCTCACAAAATACAAAAGAAAAAAAAATACCTAACATCCCTACCTCTTGTCTTACCTCTATTGCTGTCATTGTGAAAGTTAAAAATGAAATAAAAAAAAGGAACATGAAGCCTTTAAATCCTGAGAATAGAGGCAGCCCCTGTGCCTATATACAGATCTTAAGGAAGGAGAACTAAGACACTCTGTTGCCTCACAAACTCTGTTTACCTACAGCAGCAGTCTATCTCCCTTGGGAACTTCATTTCTTTAAACACAGGAAAACACTGTTCAGACAACACTCCATCACTACCCAACTTCTGGGTTCAAAAAAGAATACAGAGAGAGGGGACTAGAGCTACAGTTCAGCTGATAGAGGATATATACTAAAACAAGAATAACACAGAAAAGATTAGCATAACCCCTACAAGGGATTCTAAGTTATAATATAACTCTATAATACTAAAACCAGCATGATACTAGCATAAAAACAGAACCACTGACAGATGGAATAGAGTTGAGGGCCCTAATATAAGCCCACACTTTCTGACTTTTCACCAAGAAGCCAACAACACACACTGGAGAAATTATGGCATCAACCACAAACGGTGTTGCTGCGGCCAGATGACTTCATGGAGAAGAATGCACCTAGAGCCTTGTCTTTCAGCCTCCACAAAACTCAACTCCGAATCGATCAAGGACTTTAAAATAAGAGCTGATAACTTGAATCTAATAGGGACAAAATTAGGGTATACACTTGAATTCACTGGCACAAGAAAAGACTTTCTTAACATGATTCTGATGGTACAGGCATTAAGACCAACAATTAATACCTGGGACCTCATCAAATTAAATGGTTTCTGTATAGCAAAGAACATTGTAACTCAAGTGAAAAGGGAGCTTATAGAATGTGGACGCATTTTTTTTTTACCAGCAATACACCTGGAAGAAAATAATAATAATCTATAACATTTAAATAACTCAAAATAACATCAAAAAAATCAAATATTCCACATTTTAGTAGTGGGTAGAACCAAGTAGGCTTCTCAAAAGATGACACACAAACAGTTGAGAAACATTTTTAAAATTATTTCAACATCTGTAACCATCAGGAAAATAAAAATTAAAACTACTTTAAAATTTCATCTCACCCCAGTCAGAATGGCAAACACTAAAAAAACAAATACTGTCATGAATGTAAAGGAGAGGGAACACTTATTCACTGCTGTTGGAGTACAAACTGGTATAGCCACTATAGAAATTATGAAGGCTTTTTCAAAAAGACAAATATAGATATACCATATGATCAAGATATATACCCACCCCCCTCATTGGTTTTTCAAGATAGGATTTCTCTGTGTAGATTCAGCTGTCCTGGAACTCAGTCAACTGACCAGGCTGGCCTTGAATTCATAGAGATCCACCTGCTTCTGCCTCCAGAGTGCTGGGATTAAAGATGTGCACCACCACTGCCCGGCGCTATATACCTCTCTTAAGTATATACCCAAGGGACTCCATACCCTAATCTAGAGATACTTGCTCATTCATGTTCATTGGTTCTCTATTCACAATAGCCAGGAAATGGAAACAGCCTAAATGTCCATCAAGTAATGGATAATGTAATGTGGCATATTTACACAATGGGATACTATTTAGCTATTAAGAAAAATGACATTGATAATACATGCATAAAATATTTGATAGTGAAAGTATAAAATACAATGTGAAGCTCCACAACTTCTGTTCAGAATGACTACTTTAACTGTATAGAAGGTTGTTGCATTATATATTCTTTATTTTCAATGTGTTTATAATAAAGTCTAAAATAAATTTAAAGTGAAATTAGAAATTCACAGGTAAATGGATGGACCTAGAAACATTCATTCTGAATATGATAACTCAGACCCAAAAAGACAAATGCTATCTTTTCTCTCATCTCTGGATGCTAACATTGAATCATTCTTTTCTTATTTTTTACAAGTTATTCATTTTATATGCCTATTAGAGCCCCTTCCCTCATCTTCTCCCAGTTTCACTCTCCCTCCCTCATCCCTCCCCATCCCCTTCCCCTAGTCCACTGAAAGGGGGAGCTCTCCTTCTCCCCTGACAACTAATTTTAGCTTACCAAGTCTCATTAGGGCTGCCTGGATCCTCTTCCTCTGTGGCTTGGCAAGGCTTCATTGCCAGGAGGAGGTGATCAATGAACAGAGTCCATGTCAGAGACAGCCCCTGTTCTACTTACTAGGGATCCCACTGGAGACTGAGCTGCCAATCAGCTACATCTGAGCAGGGGTTTTAGGTTCTCTCCATGCATGGTCCTTGGTTAGTGCACCAGTCTCTTCAGGCCACCCTGGGCCCAGATTTTTTTTTTGTTTTGTTTTGTTTTGTTGGTCACCTTGTGGAGTTCCTGTCCTTTTCAGGTCCTTTTATCCCCTACCTCCTTCTTCAATAAGACTCCCTGTGCTCTGCCCAAAATTTGGCTGTGAGTCTCTGCATCTGACAGCTTTAAATCTTAAGATATAGGTTTCATTTGGAAGGTACAGAAACATCAGAAAATGGCTGAAGGAATGTCCTAGTCAGTGTTCTATTGCTATGCAGAGATACCATCACCACACTAACTTTTTTTTTAATTTTTATTTTTTATTAATTACACTTTATTCATTTTGTATCCCCCCATAAGCCCCTCCATCCTCCCCTCCCGATCCCACCCTCCCTCCCCTTTCTGCATGCATGCCACTCCCCAAGTCCACTGATAGGGGAGGTCCTCCTCTTCTTTCTGATCTTAGTCTATCAGTTCTCATCAAAAGTGGCTGCATTGACATCTTCTGTGGCCTGGTAAGGCTGGTCCCCCCTCAGGGGGAGGTGATCAAAGAGCAGGCCAATCAGATTATGTCATCAAAACGAAGTGACTGCCTACAGATTGGGAAAGAATCATCACCAACCCTTTATCTGACAGAGGACTCATATCCAATATATATAAAGAACTAAACAAGCTGAAAAGCAGCAAACCAAGTAATCCACTTAAAAAATGGGGAACAGAGCTAAAGAGAGGATTCTCTGTAGAGGAATATCGAATGGCAGAGAAGCACTTAAAGAAATGCTCAACCTCATTAGCCATTAGGGAAATGCAAATCAAAACAACCCTGAGATTTCACCTTACACCTATCAGAATGGCCAAGATGAAAAACTCAAGGGACAACACATGCTGGAGAGGTTGTGGAGAAAGGGGAACCCTTCTCCACTGCTGGTGGGAATGTAAACTTGCACACTAACTTTTACACAAGAAAACGTTTATTTGGAACTTGCGTACAGTTTCAGAGGTTTATTCCATTATTGTCATGACAGGGAACAATGGCAGTACACAAGTATATGTGGTGCTGGTGAAGTAGCTGAGAGTGCTACATCGGAATCCACAGGGAGGAGAAAGAAAGAACAACACTGGGCCTGGCTTGGGCTTTTGGAATCACAAAGCCCACCCACAGTGACACACTTCCTCCAACAAAGCTACACTTACCCCAACAAGGCCACACCTCTTAATCCTTCTCAAACAGTTCCCTTCCCTATGACTAAGCATTCAACTATATGAGCCTATGAGGGCCATTCATATTCAAACCACCATATTCTATATCCTGACCCCCATAGACTTATTGTCATATCATAATGCAAAAATGAATTCGCTCCAACTTCAAAAATTCCCATAGTCCATGACAATCTAAACACTGTCTAAAAGTACAAAGTTCAAAGTTTCTGAGACTCATAGCATTCTCTTAATCATAACTCCTCATAAATCAAAATTAAAAAGCAGCTGACATAAAATTGAACAAAATATGTATTACCATTCCAAATGGGGAGAAAGGAAACATAGGAAGAAATACTGGACCAAAGCAGGTCTGAAAACCAACAGGGCAAACTCCAAATTCTACATCTCCATGTCTGATGTCAAAGCATTCTTCAAAATCTATAACTCCTTTCAGTTTTGTTGACTACAACACACTTCTTTCTCTTAGGCTGGTTCCACTCCCTGTTAGTAGTTCTCCTAAGCAAGAATCCTAGGGCTATGGTATCTCTAACATCTTTGGATTTCCAACACAAGCCAAGCTTCACCTTCACAGCTTGATGCAATTGTTAACTGGACTTCCATGCAAGTACACCCCTGACAAACGCCTGGCCTCAATGGCTTTCCTTAGTCATGAGGTAAGATTCCACAACCCTTCTCGTATCTTTGACTCTAAAGCCAAAACCACGTGGCCAAAGCCTCTAAGTTCTTCTGCTTGCTGGAGTGGAACTTGGCCCCCTCCCTCAATTACATCTTCATCAGATTTCTGTTGCTGATGATTTTCTACACTGCTTAAGCTTTTCTTTAATTCCTTTTCACAACTTTGAGGCTTAGCTGGGTGGGGCCTTGCCCTGAGGCCACCACTCTCTTGATTCCATTTATCATCAGACTTTTCTTCAAAATTTTTATTTCCTTGAGCACTGGACTTACTTCCATTATACTTCCTGGTTGGTGCTCCTTTTCTCCTCAAACTGTACATTTTGTATTTTTCCTTCCTAGTTTGCTCCTTTTCATTATAGATCTGCATACTAGTGACCAAGCAATACAGTCATACTAAGCTACCTTGAAATCTCACTACCAATGCCATTTAAGCCAAAACTCTTCAGTTTAGCATCAGCAAATGCTTAGGACAAAGGCAGAAAGTAGCCACATTCCTTGCCCAAATAACACAAGAACAGTCTCTAGGCCACTTAGTAATATTCTTCCCCTCTGAAATTTCATCTGGACCCCCAAAGTTCAAATCATCTCCGTAGTATCTTCCATGCTTCTATTAGGATGGTCCATTTAGCCCCACTCTTAACTGCTTAACCCAAAATTCTAAATTCCCAACAAGCAGCATTGTCAGGCTTATCACAGCAATACCCCTCTTCCAGATACCACCTTCTGTCTTAGTCACTGTTCTATTACTTTGAAGAGATAATAAGACCAAGAAAACTCTTATGAAAGAAAACATTTAATTGGGGTTTACTTGCAGTTTCAGAGGTTTAGTCCATTACCATCATGGTGGAGTATGGAGGCATGCAAGCAGACATGGTACTTGAGAAGTAGCTGAAAATCCTACATCTGGCAGCAGAGAGATCCAATAGGCCTAGCTTTTGGAACATCAAAACTAATCCTTCTCAAATAGTGCTTATCCCTAATGGCTAAACATTCAAATATATGAGCCTTTGAGAACTATTCTTACTTATTCAAACCAGAAAAAGGGTCATGGGGAGAGACTTTCAAGGGAAGGTTCATAGATCACCA
Organism: Psammomys obesus; assembly: GCF_907164565.1. Classification (NCBI taxonomy): domain Eukaryota; kingdom Metazoa; phylum Chordata; class Mammalia; order Rodentia; family Muridae; genus Psammomys; species Psammomys obesus. Next base: position 2,702,251 of record NW_026589447.1, on the reverse strand, counting down.
GACATTGAAAGCCAATGCTATTGTTCTTAGCTGCCCTTTAAAACTTGATATCAGGACCATATTGGTGAAGATACCTCACACTTGAGTCATAGAACATGGAGAAATCAGGCCTAGAAGCTTCATTCCTACTGGCTAGCTGTTACAGTGCCTGAAAGGTGCTAAACAGACTACAGAAAGAGAAAAGTAATCATAAGTTATATGCAGCTGTGAACCCTGTGAGTTTCAAGCCATGATTACTCCTGTAATAGTGTTATGAACATCATGGAAGAAACCAACAATTGTCTGATTGGATTTAAGTCCCACTCAACAAGATGAGATCCATACCTGGGCATCATTGTTGGGTTAAGAACAAATTTATGACTAGACAGGTTATAAGCCTTAGGAGAGAACCTACCACTATTAGTTTGCTAAATGCACAGAGTATTAAACCAACTCTTAATGACTAATTGTTACTTCCATAAATCAATGTATCTTTCAGCCTTCAGCCCTCATCTGAGAAGCTTCTATTTGCAGTACAGTATGATTAATGCAGGGACCCACAAATGACCAAGGGGCAGAGAATAAGAGACTGCAGAATGCTGAACCCTAAATAGAACATACATACCACACACCCTCCTTCCAGAGCTCAGGAATAATTGCAAAAGAAGGGATGGAAAGAGTATAACAGCCAGAGGCAGAGGATGACTATAAGAAAATATCTAAAACTCCAGTACAGTGGCTCATGCCTATAATCCCAGCACTCAGAAGGCAGAGGCAGGTAGATCTCTGTGCATATGACGCTGTCATAGTCTACAAAGTGAGTCCAAGACAGTCAAGGCTACATAGAGAAACTCTGTCTCGGAACCCCAAGAAAAGAAAGAAAAGAAAACATCTGGATACAGCAGAGCAGCTGGACATATCAACTCACTGTGCCTGTTACCCAGCACTCACAGACAGGAAGTCCATGAACTACATAATCAAATCATCTTAAGAAATAGTAAGAGTGCCAGGCATGTACAACCATATTTATTGTAGAATTATAAAAAATAGTCAAATTATGGAATGATCCTATGCAGTTTTATTCATCCACTTAAAGAATAAAATTCTGTCACTGGCACAAAAAATGAAATTCTGCCATTTTCAGGAAATCAGGCAGAAATGGAGATCATTTATACTTCCTGCATCTAACAACAACTGCATGATGACTTCCAAATAAATGTTGACTCAAACTGATCATCCAGAAAGTAAAAACACTTATTGGAGATGCTTAAGTTTAGGAATGTTCCCCAAAATATATTGATACCATCCCTTAAATACTTTATATTAAGTAGGTATCTCTAAAATATATACATATAAAAACAGGGAGTTACTTGCTTTATAAACAAGGCTGTCTCAAACTCATAATCCTCTTACATCAGTCTTTTGAGTGCTTGAATTAGAAGTATACATTAACACACTTAGCACTAAAAAACACCCTGAAAGGTCATTAGTGCATATAAATTAACAAAAGTGGAAGGGAAGTTAAGCTTATATTGCCAGCTGTTTGTGATTAACACAATTTAGAATGTAATGGTTTGGGGACTTCAGATTTTTCTTGTGCAGACAGAATTTTGGAGGAAAGTATTTGAGGTTGATGGTAAGAGTTCTAGTCTGGGATTAAGCTTCAATAAGACCATGTTCCCTTTCATGGCTTTAGTTTCTTTTTATGTAAAGTCATACGTTACATTGATTCCTGTCCTGTGTTTCTGTGTTGACCTGCTAATCTCAAATGGCACCTTTAGCGTCCTTCTGAGATGACCATTTCTCCCAGCCGTTTCCTGTTCCCAGAGAAGCTTCTACTCTATTTTGCCTGCCTACCGCTAGATATGTTCTCTACTACTGAACAACATCCACAGCCCTAGTCACATTCTTTATTGCACAGACTGTCAGACATGATATTATTTCCACTTTTGCAGATGTCTTTGTTTTCTCTTATATTTCACTGCTATTTGTCTGCTAGTTCATTTCTAAGTGGGCTCTATTGTTCTTTCATCCAGCCTCCTATTAACAGACTTTTGTCTTCTTGGTCACCTCTCTCCCCAGCTCATCATTTCTGAGAACTGTGCTTTTTATTCAGTGCTCAGAGAACTCTACTATTTTATTTCATCTGGAATGCCTCCAAATACATCACTGTATGTACTTCATGGCCCTGCAGCTTGTGCCTTTACTGGTTTTGATCTCTGTGGCTTGTTTAAAAAGAATATTTATTTACTATTAAAATTTTATAGCAGTTTAAAAAATGGTATCATGAAATTTGCAGGCAAAGGGATAGAACTAAAAAGATTATCCTGAGTGAGGTACCCCAGACTCAAAAAGACAAACATTCTATGTACACACTTATAAGTGGACATTATCTGTTAAGTAAAGGACAATCATGTTACAATCCACAGACTCAGAGAGACTAAGTAACAGAGAGGGCTCAAGAGGGCCGGGTGCATGAGTCTCCCTGGGAAAAGGAAAATCAATAGATTTTGCATGTGACCTGGAAGTAGGTGGTGATGGGAACAGGAGGGATCAGGCGGGGGTTAGGGAAAGTGATGGAGGGAGAAAGTACTGGGAAAGACAATTGGAATTGAGAGACATTTGGAGGTGATGTAGAAACCTAGTGCAGTAGAAACTCCCTAGAATCCACGAGAGTGACCCTAGTGAAGTCTCATAGTAATGGGGGATACAGAGCCCAATGTGGCTATCTTCTATAACTACACAAGACTCCTAGAAGTGGAACTGGGACATCAACCCAGCCACAAAACATTCGGCCTATGATTTGTCTAGCATGCAGTATGTGCTGAGGTAATGGTGGCACAGAACTTGTAGGAGTGGCCAACCAATGACTGGTCCAACTTGAGGCCCACAATACAAGAGGGAGATCATGTCTACACTGCCTAGATGGCCAAGACCCAACAAGCTGGATAGCCCAGAGATACATGATAGATCAAACATGGCTGGAAAAAAAAGTCAAAGAAATAATCCTGAATGATATTCTGCTATACTCGAGATTGGTACCTAGCCCAACTGTCATCAGAGAGGTATCATCCAGCAACGGAGGGGAACAGATGCAGAGACCCACAACCAAACACTAGGTGGATCCAGGGGAACCCAGCAAAAGAGGGGAAGAAAGAATTATAGGATCCAGAAAAATCAAGGACACCATGAAAATAGGGGGCAAAGAATCCAGGCCTCATTGGGTCTCAAAGCGACTGAAGGCATAAACACAAATCCTGTATGGGTCTGAGCCACATCATCTGCATATATCTTATGGCTGTATAGCTTGCTTTTATTGTGGGACTCCCAACAATGGTATTAGGGGATATCTTGGACTTTTTTGTCTCCACCTGGGACCTTTTTCCTCCTGTTGGGTTGCCTTGCCCAGCCATGATATGAGGGTTTGTGCCCAGTCTTTATTATATCTTGTTCAATGCATATCCTTGGGAGAACTTTTTTTAAGGGAAATAGAGGAGGAGTTGATCTAGGGGAAAGAGGAAGTGTGGTGGGGGGAGAAATTGAAAGGAGTAGAGGGAGGCAAAACTTCAGTCAGAATGTAATGTATAAGAGGAAAATAAAAGTTAAAAAAAAAAACTTCCTTGTAGTAAGATTTAAAATTCCTCTCCCATTCCCTCAGTTTCTTGAAAGAGGGCTTTTCTATGCAGTCCAGGCTAGCCTCAAATGTGTGGCCTATGGCCTTAGTCTCGAAAATTTGGAGTCATAGGTATGCACCAATATACCTTGCAAAGTTTTGTGAAATTTTATTTATTATTAGAACATATCCATTGTACAAAATGATGAATCTTATTAGGGTGCTTATATACATACAAATTATAAATATTGCTCTATTTATCCCCTCCCCATTACCCTCTCTTTGCCTTTTCTTCTTCCTCCTATTGCTTCCCTTTCTACTCTCTAATTATTCCCTTTTACTTTGTGTCATATATTCATATATAAAAAGCTATATTTCTATATGAGGAAAAAAACATGCAATAATTACTATTGGGTTAGGTTTGTGTTCACTTTAACTACTCATAAAATTTCCAAATCCTCAAAGGTACACATATCTAAAACACCACAAAGCATCTGAAAGATGTCACTTTAAAGAAGTAGTTGCTATCCTTACAGTAATACAATCATGCAGTTACTATGTCTGATGGCTTGAATAGAAATGACCGCCATAGATTCATGTGTTTGAATGTTTGGCCATAGAGAGTGGTACTATTAGGAGGAATGGCTTCTTAAAGAAAGTGTGTCACCAAGGAGGTGGGCTTTGAGGTTTCCTATGCTCAAGCTATGCCCAGTGTGACACACAGTCTCCTTCTGCTGCCTACGAATCAATGTGTAAAACTCTCAGCTCCTTCTCCAGCACCATGTCTGCCTACACACTGCCATGCTCCCTACCATGATGAAAATGGACTAAACCTCTGAAACTGTAAACCAGCTCCAATTAAAAGTTTTCCTTTATAAGAATTGCCATGGTCACAGTGTCCTTCACAGCAACAGAAACCCGAAGAGACTACGTGTGCCCAGGCCAACAAATGGGGCTGGACACAGTACCAGTAGCCCACAAAATAGTGCTAACTTTGCTCTCCATGCTTAAGAGTGCAGAGTAATGGTGTACTTATAGGTTTAGATGCAGGGTCTGTGGTCATGCAACATCTACAGGTAAACAAAGAATCCAAACTGTGCCACAGAATTTACAGGATTCGTGATGGATCAACCCATACATGATCTCCCCCTGACACACTATGGCAGTCCTCATTGAAAAGGAACACACTGTTCCTAAAAGGGATAACAGGAAAAAAAAAAACTAAAGACTTCCAGAATCCAGTAAAAAAAAAAAGTTAAAAATAATAAAATTATTTTTATTATTATTAAAAATAATAATAAAATTAGGATATACTTTATAGGCCACAACATTTACTCATTTAGGGAATAAATTTAAAACCTGTTGTTTCTGCTACCTACTTATATATTATGTTTTCAATTTGTTTTGATTTTTTTCTCTTTTGAGAGAATGCCTAATCCTAACTACTTCACTATCAAGGAACTTTTTTGTTTCATTTTGGGAAAATATCCTGCTATATGTAGCCCAGGTTGGCCTCAAACACATGACACTCCTGCCTCAGCTCCCTGAGTACAGAGATTAGAGGTATTCCTACCACACACATGAACAGACATAAACACACACACACACACACACACACATACACACACACAAACTATTAAACACTAAAACATTATAACATCTGCTGATATAGAAATTATAATGCCTTGTAATTCCTTCCCCATAGTTAATTCTAAGAATCCACTGTACATTTTATAGTTTTTATAAAACTTCTTTATTGCAATGTCTTTGTTTTTTTGTTTGTTTGTTTGTTTGTTTTTAACAAACTCAAGACAGTTTTTATAAGAAACTCTTTTCCCTCCTAACATATATGCTTATACAAACCGTTAAAGGAACTTAGGTAGCCAATTCTTTCAATATTTTTTTATTATAGACAGTCACACAGTCTATTTTCAAGCACACATATAATGTGCTGTGAACATATCTCCCATATCCTTCTATCCCCCTATGCTTCTCCCATTATTCCACTTTGATCCACACACAGTTTCACTTCTGTTTTCATCTCATCAGCATCTATGTGATTTTAAGAACCCATAACATCTGGGACACACAAATGAGAGGACACATGATATTTTTTTTTCCTTTGGTGACTGAATTAATACACCTAATGATATTGTCTCTGTTTGCATCACAAGTGATATAACTTAAGATATCATTCCAGAAAACAGAGATTAAAAAATCACCAAAATAAATTTGAAGACAAAAAAGTTGCCAATCATGACGGCACCCAGAAACCTGAGACAGGAGGACCATATAAGTTCAAGACCAGAGATAGAACAAGCCCTTACATAGCTAACAAATGAACAAATTAATAAGAAAGTTAATGAAATGATATTATTTCAAAGCCTCAGGTTTCTATCTGATTTATTCGTGGAAATTTTAAATACAAACAAAGCCAATATATCAGTTTTTACAAAGCAGCACTACAATGACCTAAGCAATCAACAATGCCTGTACTCAAGGCAGGGATAACTAATGTTTCAAAAGTCACAGTGAGGTAGAATACCAGGTGTCTATATCAAATTACAAACAAAATGTTAGGCTGTCCTTACTGTTTCCTACCTTTAATGAACCATTCTCTCAAAACCTAGGGCATATACTTATGAGTCTGGCCTGAACAGCCTGACCTTGTCCACAAACACCCTGTTCCTGGGCCCAAGTTGGTGAATCTATCGCCAGAATACACTGAAGAATCTGATTGAGTAGAGGACTTTCTCTATGGATTATTCAGCCTATAGCTTTTAAAACTCTGCAGAATTCCACCTGAACACGGAAAAGTTTAAAGTTTGTGATGTGAAAAATCTTTGTAACTGCATCAGAAAATCTGGCAACTGCACCTGGGATCTGCAAGAATATGTATTCATTTTAAGAAGTCAACAGCAGGGCTGTAGAGATGGCTCAGAGGTTAAGAGCACTGGCTGTTCTTCCAAAGGTCCTGAGTTCAATTCCCAGCAATCACATGGGAGGCCTACATAGCAGATAGAACACTGTTATATATAGTAAATAAATAAATCTTAACAAGAAGTCAACGAGGCAGCATAGAATACAGTTCATTTAGCATTACTACTGCCCAATGTAGAAGATGAATGTCTGCTTTGAAACGCAGACCAATAAAATCTGAACATGCTCCTGACATTTGCGTTCCTAGCTGATAAACATAGCTTAATCTCTCTCTCTCTCTCTCTCTCTCTCTCTCTCTCTGTGTGTGTGTGTGTGTGTGTGTCCTGTTTGTATTTGGTATAAACTATCTATGGCAAGAACAAGGGGCCAAATGCTTTCCAGATGAAGTATTTTCCTATTTCAATAACACGGAACAGTGATGGAGTTTGAAATTTTGCCAAGCATTTCATCAAACCCTAAGGTAAGAGGGGTATTGGAAACAGAGAGGAAAAAGAACAGTGTGATAGGAAAGAGAGGCAGAAGGAAGGGAGGGAGAGAGAGTGTGACTGCTAGTTGAAAAGTAACTTCTTGTTGGAGTATCAAAATGTTCTAAAATTGAGTGTTGTAATGCTTGTAAAATTTTGTGAATACACTTAAATCCATGGAATCACACAATTGTAATGGGTATGTTGTTGTGTATGAATTCTATCTAAATATTTGTATACTGCATTTTTTACAGCTACTTCTACGTTTTTACAGATTTCTCTAACCTCTCAGCAAAGTGGATTTTTTTGTTACCTTTTTGCTCTTTGTTATATGGCTACTGATTTAGTTGGGATACTTTAATTGAGACGGGTACATCTAAAATTCAAGAGACAAAACGACTCAGTTTTTCTGAGAAAGCATACTATTCTGAGAGCTGAGCAATAAGATGCAAGTATTAGTTGCTTATATTAAAAATAATGTGCCAGGCACAGTGGCACATGCCTGTAATCCCAGTACTCAGGGAGGCAGAGGCAGGCAGATCTCTGAGTTCCAGGCCATCTTGGTCTACAAAGAGAGTCCAAGACAGCCAAATCTACACAGGAAAACCCTGTCTCAAAAAAAAAAAAAAAAAAAAAGAAAGAAAGAAAATAGAAAAAAATAATTTAGGGCTTAAGATGTGGCTTGGTGGTAAAACACATGCCTAGCATGCCCAAGGCCCTGACTTCTAAGTCATTGTCTTCAGAGATGATGTATGCTTTTCTCAACGTACCATCTTTATAAATGTGGTTTCTAATCCAGGAACATTGTAAATTTGGAACTTTTCCTGTATAGAGGAAAAACAGACTAGAATAGAAGTATGAGGCGATTACCATGCCACAGCTCTCTATAATGCTAACACTAAATGCTAGGACTTCACTCTTACAGTAGTCTCTCTATCCCATATTCACTTTAGAGCCAGACACGTTTATGAGCGTAATCTTAGTTATGAACTCATGCTATGAAAATGTCAGTCTTTGTTTACTTTGTGTTTTATTTTGTAGGTTAGGAATACACATGTTTAATCCCAGCACTCTAGAAGTAGAGGCAGACAATCCCTATGAGTTTGAGGCCAGCCTCGTTTAATATGGCACACTACAGACCAGCCAGTTCTGTACAGGATAGACAGTGAGACTACCTCAGGCTTTAAAAAATAACAATATTTTTGTAAACTAGGAATGGTACACTACTGCAGTCCTTGTGCTCAGGAGGCAGTGACATAAGGATCAATAGTTTTGGCTCCACTTGAGTTAAACAGAAAGCTCCAGGCCATCCTGGCTCCATAGAGTGAGACCCTGCCTTAACAAAACAATAGCTAATAGATACTTATAATCTGAATATAAACGGCTCCTGCAATTTGCCCATTTAAGAAAACAGAATTATACTTTTCAGGTTAAGAAATTAAAGCTAAGAGAAAATAAGTTAGCTTATCCTAAATCACAATAATTGGAGTAGTAGGAATACAATTTGAATGCAAAATACCACTGTCAAAATCTATCCATGCTATTGTTTCAATTACAAGCCACCTCCATTTTTTTTTCCTGTTATCTAATAATAGCAGTCATGGGCTGCAGTTTGGAAAAAAGTTTTTCATTTGGAAGATTCAGTAGGGTAACACCTTTTAGTGTCTTTTTCTTCTCAGTTTTGAATGCAGGGTATAATTCTGTAGCCCTGACTGGCCTGGAATTCACTATGTAGGTCAGCCTGGAATCAAACTCCCAGAAATCTTTTCTCCTTAGTCTCCCTAATGTTAGAATTAGAGGCACAGCACCAAGTAGATTGTCCTTTTGGACCTTATCAAGGTTTTTCTTTGAGTTCATGTGTATGTGTCTCTGTTAGTGTGCACGTGCATGTGTTGTATATGCATATGTGTGTGCAGAGAACAAAGAAGGATGGTAAGTCTACACCTTAACAACCTTATTCTTATTCTATTGAGACAGGGATTCTTCCCTGAATTTAGAGCTAGTTTAATGGTCATCAAGCCCCAGCATTCCTCCTTTCTCCACACCACACTGTTCACTGTTCTGCACACACATATGCATATACCTGGCTTTTTACACGGATTCTTGGGGTTTGAACTTGGGTCTTCATATTTGCACAGCAATCACTTTTACCTGATGAGTCAGTCCCTTGACTCAGAGAGTTTCTGTTGTGGATGTAAACATGGTTTTGGTTGGTTGGTTGGTTGGTTGGTTTCTGTGTTTGATCTCAGGTGTAAGATATGGGACTGATTTAGGTTGTCCAAAGCAGCAAACTTTTTGCCTATTGCTGGTTCTGAGAGGGGCCCTTTGCCAGCTGCAGACAGTTTAAATCTGAGGACTCTTGGAGAGAGAATAAAGGCCAGAGCCCTAAGAATATTGGGGAGCTCTGAGAAAGAAGGCTGCTGGTGCTTTCCCCCTGCTGCTCCTGATTCCTCTTGATGCAGCTAGATGAGAAGTTGGAGATATCCTGAAAGGAGGATTGGACTTGCCCTAAGGAAAACCCTAGCCAGCAGGTAGTAGATTAAAAAAAAAAAAAAAAAAACTACACCCCTTCTCCCCACTAGCCTCCTTTCTCGCCTACCCAGTGTTGGGGTGTTGGAAAGGATTGGGGTAGAGAAAGGAAGAAGAGGCATTAAGAAACCAAAATGAAATAGTGCAAAAAGTAACGCTAACACGTTTCACTTTTTAACCTAAGGTTTAATTCAAATACATCTGTGCTGGGCAACCTTGGTTGTCAATGACACTACATTTAGAATTATCTGGTTCCCAAGTTGCTAGGCACTCCTGTGAGGGATTTTCTTAATTGGATTATTTGCACAAAGACCCTCCATAAATCTGGGCCACACCTTGCGGTGGTGGCCCACATATAAGGACATAAAAGAAGAAAATTTTGCCTTTTGCCTGTTTGCCCTTACTCTCACTGGCAAGTCTCCCTGTCCTGTTGCTGCCAATTTCTTCAGGATTCCTTCCAATGTCACAAAAGAATAGCAGCTTTCCAGGAATCTTCCCAGATGTCAGTACAAGAAGAGACACCCAGCCTCATGGATTTAACAACTACCAGACTCTCGGCCTTTCTGCCCTGAGAGAGCCATTGTTGGATTTCTCAGACCATATCTTATAAACCAGTCTAATAAATCCTGGTTTTTATTCTGTTAGTTCAGTTCCTTAAAAGAACCCTGACTAACACAACATTTGTGTTTTTAAAAAGAAAATTTGAGTCACTCTTTCTGTTCAGCAATGTTACCCTCTTAGGTATAATTATTTTCCATGTCCCACCAAGGATTTGAAACTTATCATAAATCATAGTTGTATCTTTTAACATATACCAAGCACAAAATGCATATAAACTGCTGTTTTATCCTTTAGCACAATTTGAAAATTGTGCTAAAACTAAGAAAACCTGGGTTATATATTTCCACATTTCTTTATAATAACTACAGTTCTTGAGAGCTCATACTTCCTAGAGGTCCTACTGCTTTAGCAGGATAGCCAGAAGAGGAAATGACTGGGTTTCAGTATTTTTAAGGAAGTACAAGAAGTCACACAATGGAAATATAATGAATGATCACGAAGGAAATCCTCCTGAAACACAAGCCTCTTTGAACAGTTTACTGCCAATCTTAAAGGTGTATGTGTATATGTGTGTGTATTAAATAAATTAAAGTGGATAAAGTGATTAGAACAATGCTTGCAATTATCTATGTGCGTAGGTACATTAATCACTTGAAATTTACAAACTAGTTCCGTAACATTAGGTAAATCAACTCAGTGCTCCTGAAATGAGTGACTTAGGTTCTAAAAAGACAGTTTGGGCACTATTATAGGAAAGGAAAATTAGTCTGCTTTATTAGATTTACAAGTATACAGTGGCAATCCTAGCACTTAAAAGATTGAAGCAGGACAATTATGAGTCCAAGGCCAGATCGAGCTATACATTAAGTCCCTACCAGAGAGAGACAAACAGAACACCAATAGGTCCCATGAACATAAATGCAAAAATAACTAGCAACAATATTATCAAATATTTTATATCAAAATATCAAAAATACTATCAAAATATTAGTAGCTGAATCAAACATAGTACAAAACAAATTACATATCACAATCGAGTGGGCTACATGTCAGGTATGTAGAAATGGTGTATCACTTAAAAATCAATGCAAACCATCTTGTCAGTAGGCTAAAGAGGAAAGCACATGATTCTATCAAAAAAAAAATCTGAAGAAAAAGAATACCTATGGGGGAGGCTGGAGAGATGGCTCAGTGGATAAGAGCATATCTTCCAGAGGACCCAGGTTCAATTCCTAGCACCCACATGGCAGCTCACAACTATCTGTGACCCCAGTCCCAGGTGATCTGATACCCTCGCACAGAGGTGCATGCAAACAAAACACCAATGTACATATAAATAACAGATAATTAATAAAAGAATACCTATGGGGAACTCCCTCAACTTAATAAAGAATATCTATAGAAAACCCACAGCTAAATGACAAAACTAGCCATTTTCTCACTACCACTGGAAACACACAACTATTCCCCCTAAAGAAGGAACAGAGGAGACAAAAAGAGGCTAAAGCTATGGCTGACTATGATTTTTTTCTTGTAGCCTTGTATGGTAACTCAGGATCTCCAGCTGTTTCCTTTTAGACTGGCAAATAAAATGCTATATATGTCTGCTGGCTATTTTTTTGTTGAGGAAAATAACTACCCAAATATCAAATATACTTCTAAGATTTCCTTGGCCCTAAAGTGACAAGGTAGGACACAGGGCACAAAAGGGCTTGCTGAACCAAGGAATAGAACTCCCCTATCAAAGCCTCAGAAGACCCCTCTTCCCCTCCCCTGTACCCTCTCCCCTTCCTTTTTTATTTTCCTTTTCCTTTCTCTCTCTGGAATGAAGAAGTCTTTGACCTCCAACTTGATCATCACCCTCATTATTGATGGGAGAGCCACAGATAGTACAATGAGTTTTCTACTTGATAGTGGGATCCCTTACTGTGTTCTTACTTCACATTCTGGACAATTGGCCTTCATTCTTTATTTGATAGCAGACACCTGTGACCAGACATTTCACTTTACCTTTATTCTGACTATAAAATAATTTATTTAACCGTGTTTTATTAGGAATCCCTGTATGTTCTCTCCCTTTATTGGATAGAAACCTATTAGCAAAACTAGAAATCAAAATTATCTTCAAACCTCCAAAAATATCACACATTAATGGCCATAATCACCTACACTTGAAAATCAAACAGTGGGTCAGCCTTTCTATTAATCTCCAAGTATGGACCACTGACATAACAAATAAGGTAATAGCAACCACCCCAAAGATAATCTCTCATGTTTTCCCTAATAATAAGTAATACTTTCTCTATCCTTAAGCCCTAGTCTACTTCAATCCTTAATCAGTAAAATCTTTTCATTAAGGGCTTTTTAATTCTCATAATTGTTACACCCCAGTGGGAGCCACTAAAATCATTCCCTGATATGGCCTCATGAGATCTTTTCAAAGTTGCAATGATCCTTCCTCCCTCTGTTTGTTTCCCAGATCACAGTTAGTGATCTCTGGAAGTTAGGCATCATCTCCATTATTCTTCCTGGCCACAGCACCCCCAACAGAAAGATGGAATGTGTTAATCAGACCACAAAGTAATCTGCTAAAGGGCTTCATCCAGAGACTCATTTTGCTTGGAAGGCAATACTACCAGCAACCCTCCTTAGAGCCTGTGTAGACTAGACTCTCATTGGGCTCTTAGATCTTCAGAGGTACATTATGGATGTCGCTTTTCTATATTCATATCTGTTCCCAGATAAAGAAACCCAGTCTCTGAGACAATTTGCCCCTAGACTCAATGAATCTGGGCAGGTTAGCAAAGATTATGGGTTACAAAGACTGCCTAAACCACTGGAAAAATGAGATACACATCTTTTCTAAGCCAAAGTAGACATTAATTAAGACTTGCCTCCAGGATGCTCAGAACCAACAATTAGTGTCTCTTTGAAAAGGCCCTTTTCCCCACTGCACCATGCTGTCTACTCCTACCACCAGAAAGTTTCCAGGAATTGCCAAGTAGACTCAGCACTCTTGAGTTAAACATTGGAAGTACAGGCCCTTAGGGAAATAAAAAGACGTGGCCTTACCTACCCATGAAATAGGAGCAAATACAAAAGGTCTACTGTTTGTTCCTATCTCATGTATATCTTTGGTTCAAACTCAGTTTTGCTTCTGCCTTCTTACACTCAAGATAAAAGCTCTCAATTACTGTGCTAAATCACTGAAATCACTATTTCCATTGGTATGATCATCAACCTTCCATTTTTATTCTCTCAATAGGACTAGAGGATATTTAATCAAGGTTAAGCACTGTGTGTATTTAGGATCATTATGACAATGCCCCATCTGCTTTATATATGATTTACAAAGCCCAAAGCAAACCACTTCAGATACCACCATTCCTGACAAACAGCTTTGGAACTGAATTTTGTTTTGGTTTGGTTTGGTTTGGTTTTGGTTTTGGTTTTTTTCTGAGACATGGTCTCTCTGTGTAGACTTGACTGTCCTAGACTTTGTAGATCAGGATGGCCTCAAACTCACAGAGATCTACTAGCCTCTGCCCTCTGGAGTGCTGGGGTTACAGACTTGTGACACAGTGCTCTGATAAAATAATCTTAATAATCTAATGTAGTGCATTTCATTTTTAGACTTATTTGTGTATGTATTTTATTTATATAGGTACTTTGTCTGCATGTACATCTGTACACCAGAAGACATCATCAGACAGTTGTGAGCTGGCATGCAAGTGCTGAGAATTAAACTCAGGGCCTTTCAGAAGAACAGGAAGTACTCTTAACCACTGAGACATCTCTCCAGCTGAATCCCTAATTTTCAATAGGAGAAATAAATTATAATCAATCTGGTTTCTTGATTATCCTTCTATGATCTGAAAGTCAGTACGAATGAAGACCTTAAACCCTTTCATGCCCCATTTAATGAGGACATAGTCATGTTTACTTGACATGTGGTTTTATGGTCTCAGCTCTTGAGAGGGAATTATGAGGCAACTATTTAGAAATGAGCAAGATTAAAAAGTTCAATGACATTGAACCTCTTCCCTCATAATCATCTGCTTGTAAAATTAAAAACAAAAGCAGGACTTTGATTATTGGCCAAAAGAATGGGATCTGAAGAAGCTAGCATGTTGGGTCATACATATAATCTCAACAATTAAGTAGTAGATGCAGGAGGATCAAGAGGTCAAAGCCAGCCTGAGCTACAACATACCCTACCAGAAACAGAAGGAAGAGAGGAGAGGAGGAAAAGAGAGGTGAGGGTCAGGGGAGGAAGGGGATCTGAGTCCTTTAGTTGCCTGGAGTGGACACATGACTGTCTGAACTACAAGAAAGACTATAGATCTGCCCCACCTCTTAAATAGTTGGTCCAAATGGACTCGTCAATCACATTGATAGGAAAAAAATAGCTCTTAGGAAAGTTGTCTGCTCAAAAATTAAAATTAATAGTAAATAGCCCATGGAAAAATGTACGTCTATGCAATGGTCTTTCTGGCCATTGTCTACTTTTACTATGTGATAGTGTTTTCCTCTGCAATGTCCACTTTGGTCATTGCCCACTCTTGCCCTGAAGGGTGTGTTATGTTATTCTGAAATAAAAGTTTCTACAATAAAATAAAACTTCTACAATAAAAGTTTCCTTTTCACAGAGGCATACTGAAGTATTTAAAATTTAAAAATAACAGATGAGATCTGCTTTAAAATACTATAGGTAAAACCCTGTGTGAATGCTGGAAAGTGGATGGTGGTATCTGAAATGAGACCTGGGAGCCAAGGTACTGGGTGACACATATATAAAACTCATCATTACAAATTCTGATTTTGTGTGTGGTTGAAATTTTACATAACAATACATTTTGAAAATATGCAAGCAGGGCTGAAGAAGTGGCTCTGTGATTAAAAGCATTTGTTGTATTGCAGAGGACTCAGGTTATGTTCCTAGCACCTACATGGCAATTCACACCTATATTAGTTTAGGGTTACTATTGCTGAGACAAAACACCATGACCAAAGCAACTTGAGGAAAGAGTTTATTCAGCTTACACTTCCATATAGCTGTTCATCATTGAAGGGAATAAGGATGAGAACTCAAACAGAGCAAGAACCTAGAGGCAGGAACTGATACGGAAGCCATGGAGGGTTACTGCTTACTGGCATGTACCCTTGGCTGACTTGCTCAGCCTGCTTTTTTTATAGAACCCAAGACCACCAGTCCAGGAACACTACCACCCACAGTGGGCTGGGCCCTTCCCCATCAATCCCTAATTTTAAAAATGGCCTACAGCCAGATGTCATGGAGACATTTTCTCAATTGATTCCTTCATCTTAGATGACTCTAGTTTGTGTCAAGTTTACAAAACACTATCTAGTACAACAACTGTCTGCAACTCCAGTTCCAGGGGATCTGACACTCTCTTTTGGCTTCCACAGGTACCAGGCATGTACATGGTACACACCCATACACACAAACAAAACACTCACACATAAAATAAAAATTTATATTTTTAAATGTGAGCATTAAATTACAAGAACATAAAGGTACTTTCTGAAGCCAAGGTTCTTTGGCTTTATAGTCTGAAACATGGACAGCTGATATTCAATGCACATATTATGTGGGAGACTGGAGTCATCCATAATTAATGAAAATGGCTTAGGCCAGGTTTGGTGTGCACACCTGTAATCCCAGAACTTGGGGAGGGTGGACCTCTGTGAGGCTAGCCTGGTCTACAAAGTGAGTCCAGGACAGCCAAGGATATGCAAAGAAACCCTGTCTCAAAAAAAAGGAAGGAAAGAAAGAAAGGAAGGAAGGAAGGAAGGAAGGAAGGAAGGAAGGAAGGAAGGAAGGAAG
>NW_026589447.1:2651327-2686307 GCF_907164565.1 Psammomys obesus | reverse complement strand
AAGGAAGGAAGGAAGGAAGGAAGGAAGGAAGGAAGGAAGGAAGGAAGACACAAAGAAAGGAAACAAAGAAACAAAGAAAGAATGTCTGCTTTCTCTGTTCTCTCCCCTTTTTCTGTCTCTATTTCTCACCCTTTCCTGCGTGCCCCCCATCTCTCTCTCCCTCTCTCTCTACCTCCAACAATAAAACTCTTTCATATAAAACAAAAGAAAGTATGATCTGCAGAGGACAGGAGCTCCAAAAGGACCAAATATAGCAGGGCACAGGGCACAGGCTCTACTCAGCAGTGTATCAAAGCAGATGCTAAGACTCATAACCAAACCTTCAGCAGAAGGGGGAGTTAGTATGACCTGCAGAGGACAGGAGCTCCACAAGGATGAAATACAGCAGGGCACAGGGGTCTTTTAACTCCCCCTTCTTTTATATGATTCCCTGCACTCTGCTGAAGGTTTGGTTATGAGTCTCAGCATCTGCTTTGATACACTGCTAAGTGGAGTCTTTCAGAGGCCCTCTGCAATAGGCTCCTGTCCTGTTACTTGTTTTCTCCTACTTCCAATGTCCATCCCATTTGTCTTCCTAAGTGAGGACTGATCATTTTACCCCAGGTCCTCTTTCTTATTTATCTTCTTTAGGTATACAGATTTTAGTATATTTATCCTATCTTATAGGTCTAGTACCTACTTATGAGCAGCCTTGCTAGGCCACAGAGGAGGACATTGCAGCCAGTCCTGAAGATACCTGATAAGCTAGGGTCAGATGGAAGGGGAGAAGGACCTCTTCTATCAGTGGACTTCGAAAGGGGCAGGGAGGAGATGAGGGAGGGAGGGTGGGATTGGGAGGGAATGAGGAAGGGGGCTATGGCTGGGGTACAAAGTAAATAACCTGTGATCAATATTAATAAAATAAAAATTATAACAAAAAAGAAAAAAACAAAAGAAAGAAAACAAAATGCTTCAATCTAGTTGTACAACACTTTCTTGGCATATTTAAGACCCTGGATTCATTTTTCCATCACCCAAAACAAAGACAATATAAAGTATCTTTTGTTGATCTCTAACATCCACTCACAAAACAACTGTCATGGATTTCTTTGGGACTTCCTGACATGTAACTAATCATTCTGGCCACTGAGTGTTTTTGTAATCCCTTATGTCTTCAGTCCAATAGCAAATGTCTTCAATGAGATGTTTCCAGACTGTAATATCCCTATGAGTTTAAACGTCCTTTGTAATAATTATTTAACATATTTGTGTCTTAGCCACAGCAATAACATTTTCTTTCCACCATTTATCAAAATCTGTCTCATCTTTTATTGTGGAAAGTTTGATTTTAAAGATAATAACAATACAAAGTGAATAAAGTGTAATTAATAAAAGTAAATACAAAGAAATTCAGATTAAAAACAAAATTTTTACACTTTCAAAAAAAAAAGATAATGACAAGAACTGGTTCCCTTCAACCTTCAAACTTTTCTAATGTCTATAACCTTACCAAATCTAAATAACTATATCTTGTGCTAAAGATATATATGTGCCTATATACATGTTAGCTGTCTTTAAATAAGTTGGATCCAGGGGATCTGACTCCCTTTTCTGGCCTCCTTGGGTACCAGGCATCCATGTGGCACTCTTTCATACATGTAGCCAAAATATTCATGCACATGAAATAAAATAAATAACTTTTTTAAAAAGAAAGAGTTGAAATTTTTACTTGTTTTTATTTTTTTTTTGGGGGGGGGGTTTCCAAAGTTCCTTGCTATGTAGTCCAGCCTGACTTTGAACTCACAGTAATCCTTCTACTTTTGCCTCCCAAGTCCTGGGATTGTGGGCCCTGAGTCACCATTCCCAGATAAGAGTTCATTTTACTGTTTCCATCAAGATGAATTTTAGATTCTCTAACTATGTTAAATTAAATTTTACTTAAATCTGCCTTCATAAGCAGTGAGCTGCAACCTAATTTAATATGGAAAGAACCTATAACCTAAAATTAAGTTTTATTTCTTTAACAGGTAGCTGAGTTTCAGCCAACCACAACAGCTAAGCTTTGGCCAATCACAGGTTGCAAACCAATCAGACCAGTCCACGTCAAGGAAATTCCTTACATCCTTAACCAAACAGCTGTTTCCATAAGATCACTTCTTTGTTTCTTTCTGTAAACATTGTCTGCCCACAATACTGGGTGGAGCTCTCTGAACCTCTCCTGGTGATTTATGAATCACTCTTGGCTCAAATAAGCTGCTAAATTAAGTTTACCTGAAGTTTTGAATGTAACAACTGTTACTTAGAACAACAAGAGAGTTTGAGGAATCAAATGACTTAAAATCAAAAGAGAATCCCTAGGTATCTGTTTATGGACTCGAGCTTAGTTTTCTATATGTGGTTACTTAAACAGAAATTCATTAACATTAAAAATTTGCAGATGAAAGTTATAATAGGTTTCTGTTTGTAATGATAGCAAAGTCTAATTAATAGTGTCAAGGGTTAAGTCTCAAGTTGAGTCTTGGTTGACCATACCCTCAATCTCTGTTCCATCTTTTATACCTACACATCCTGTAGGCAGGACAAATTTGGGGTCAAGGGTTTTGTGGGTGGGTTGGCGTTCTCCTCTCTCTACTGGAAGTCCTGCCTGGCTACTGGATGTGGCCACTTCAGTCTCAGTATGCCTCACTGCTAAGAGTCTCAGCTCACTCCCATATCTTCCCAGTAGTCTCCCCCATCCCAGGTCTCCAGATTTTCTCAGAGATGCCCCAACACCAATTTCTTTGCTCTCTCCCAGTCCTCTGACCCCCATCCCCACTCTCCCCATACCTGATTCCCCACCCAATGCCCCTTTCCATTCCCTTTCTCACCTAGATCCCTCTCTCCCTCCACTTCCAATGTCTATGATATCTATTTTATTTCCCCTTCTTAATGGGATTCATGCATTCTCCTTTGCTCCCTCCTTATCACTTAGCTTCATTGGGTCTGTGGGTTGCAGCATGGTTATCCTGTACTATATGGCTAATATCCACTTGTAAGTGAATACATACCATGTGTGTCCTTCTGGGTCTGGGTTACCTCACTCATAACTGTCATCTGAGAGGCTTCAGTCCAGCAGGTAATGGAAACAGATGCAGAGATCCACATAGCCAAACATTAGATGGAATTCTGGGAGTCTTATGGAAGAGTTGGGGGAAGGACTGAGGGAGCTGGAAGGGTCAGGGACACCACAAGAAGACCTACAGAGCCAACTAACCTGGGCTCATGGGGGCTCATAGAGACTGGACCACCAAAGGACATGTATGGACTGGTCCTAGGCACTCTCTACACATACGAAGCTGCTGAGATGCTTGGTCCTCAAATGGGTTCCCTAGCAATTGGAGTGGGGGCTGTCTCTGACTTGGACTCTGTTGCCTCCCTCTGGATCCTGTTTCCCTAGCAGAGCTGCCTTGCCTTGCCTCAGTGAAAGAGAAGACACTTAGTTCTGATGTAACTTGATGTGCCAGGGCAGGTTGGTACCACAGGTAGGGGTGGTGAAAAACGGGATATGGAGGACGGGGGTAGGGGGTGGGATTTGGAAGAAGGGAGGGAGTGGGGTTGCAATTAGGATGTAAAATAAACAAATAAATTAATTAATGAGGAAAAAAGTTAGAAAAAATCAAAAATTCACTTCTTCAGGCACATTAACCTCATTTCAGGAGCTAAAGAGGCACATGTAGCTAATGGGAACACAAAGACAACATTTCCGCAATTACCAAAAGTCCTATTGGTCTACACCATACTAGGGCACTGTGGATTGGACCCTGATCTTTGGAATTCAGAAGAACTTTTTACTCCAGGCTTCCCAATTACCCAACACTAATCTCCCCAACTCCCACCTCGGAAATCTCTGAGGATGGTGACTAGTAAAATATAAATCCTATGATGGAGTTCAGCTGCCCTTTTCCAGGGGCAAGGCTTTTATATTATAAAGAATGAATGAATGTGCCCACTTCGCTGCTCACCACTGCTGTCAAATGACAGTGTTTAAACTAAATTATCATATTATACTCCAAACATAGTACTCCTTCCATCTGCTGAAGGATCACCCACAGGCCTTACAAGAGAGCTACATAACAGCAGCAATTTAAAGGGTCTGTAGGCATTTTCCAGGCATGGAAATCAAGAAAACTTTCCGGGCAGGGAGAAATATTAAAATTCAATTTGGAGAAGGACTAAACAGTCTAGCATGTTGAAAAAGGTTAGCACAAGATCAGTATGTCAAATGAGCAGGGACATGTTTGCTACAGTCTCTGAAGGACACACCAACAGTGTGGAGATCAGGAACCAGGGGGAGAGGGGCAGGGTGAATGGCAACAGAGCCCACACAGAAAACCCGGGAATCATATTCCGGAGACCAGACTCAAAGATACAAATCTAATTTTATGATCCAGTGTAACCAACTTTAATAATAGGAAGGTCAAACAGAGCATCCCATGCTAGCCTCAAGCACCAGTAACAATCAATCAGGTTGGAGGGACTATAAGGAAATGTGGGAGTGGGGGGGGGGGGCTCACCTTAGAAGACTTCCATAAAGAAGGATGATACCATCACCACCCTAGCCTCAGATCCATTTTGATACTTCACTAGTGTGCTAGGAGTCCCTACTGGATAAACAAACGGATCAGGATCTTTCAAGGAGTCATAGTAGTCACTGACACTTCACTCACCATTCCCTATGGGGCTCCAGAAGGCTTATCTCAATATTCCCCACACAACAGGAAGCAAGCTTCTCAGAATGTACATGCTGACATGAAGCTATTGCCATCTTCTTCATATTTCACAAACAGCTCTTCAGTCAGCATCAGGAATGTCTCCCTGGAGAATTACAGCTTCCAGCTGCTACCTTTCCCTCAGTCACAAACACACCCCAGAGATCAGTGTTGTTCTAATTTTATACACCATAATTATAAGCAAGTTTTGAGCTGAGAAGAGATAATTATCAGTGTACCTTCTTCCGTATCACCCTCAAAAAAGTAGAAAAGAGGGCTGTCTAAGTGGCTCTGTGTGTAAAAGTGCTTGGAGCCAAGCCTAACGACTTGAGTTTTATTCCCAGGATCCATGTAGTGTAAAGAGAGAACCAACAAGTTGGTCTTTGACCTGTACCTGCCCAATACAAACATGAACAAACATAAAAAATAAAGTGTGAAAAAGTAATATTCGTTGTGTCTATAACCCACCATGTACCCATCACTCCACTTAGATAGCATTTCGTACTCTAAAACAGTTCTATAAAATAAAAATTATTTACATTTATTATATTTCTAAAACCATTCTGCACAGAGATATAACAAACATTTAAATAGAAACACAGTATTTGGTGCAACTCTATCATGTACCCATCACTCTACTAAGATGAGATATCATTTCACATCATAAAGCTGCTAAAACAGCATTATGGAATAAAAATTACTTCTATTTTCTTATTTCTAAAACTATTCTTCTCAAAAAATCAAAATTACTTCCCAAAGTCTCAGGGCAAGAAAGTGACTAATTGATTTTGAATCCTGTATCCATCCAATCCAAATTATTTTAGTAAAATTTTCTTCAAAAAAGAAAAAAGACTCAAGGGACAGGGTATAGTTCTCTGTTAAAACATTCATTTAGCATGTGCAAGGCCTTGGTTTGATTCACAGCCCTAGCAGAAAATAAAATAAAACAAAATCACAGATACATAAACACACACACACACTCAGCTATTTCTTCTTTTTCTTTCCTCTGAGAACACACTGCCAGCACACATCTAATACATGCAATGCTGAGTACATAGCAAGACAGTATTTGTAAGACAGACTACTATATTGGAGAGACAACTGGGCCCCTGATATCACAATCAACAAGCAACAGGGACATGGATTCAAAATTAGGTAACAGCAAAATTTCCCATATATCTGTTAGCATGTCACTTGCCTTCTCTGGGTTCTGGGTATTCTCAAAACAAATATAAAGTCTGAAACTAGGTGATAATGATACTACATAAGTTTTAAGATAAAAATATCCTTATATTTTAATATTTCTAAAAAGCATGATACATCATACTATCATGTACCTCTCACTGCATATCATACCTTGATATTTCTTCTTTAGCAGCTGTATTATATATAACAATGACATAATTTTATACTTACTGAATACTTAACATATATAACATTCTCTTATAAGTGTCATAGAAAGATTGTTACTTCTCACTACCACTTTTAGAGATAGATGCTGCTTGCACTAGAGGGAAAAATAAGAGGTTAAGTAACTACTCCAAGGTTACAGAGCTAATAACTGGGTGCTGCACAATTCAGCATTAGACAGTCTAAATTAAAAGGAGTTCAAAGAAGCTAGAGGGATGACTCACTATTTAAAAGCACTGGCTGCTCTTGCAGAGAACCTGAGGTTCATTTCCCAGTGCCCATATGGCAGCTCATAATCATCTCTAATTCCAGTTACAAGAGGATCTAATGACTTCTTCTGGCTCCTCAATATCAGGCAAAAACATGGTGCACAAACATTCATGCAGGCAACATCAATATACATAAAATAAACAACATTTTAAGGTGTTTATATGAGAGCAATGAAATGCATATGACATAAGAAGTAGAAGCAGGAGGGGGGAAAGGACCAGCAATGTGAGCCTGGGGTTGATTGAAGAGGACAATGGGGGAGGGGTAGCAAAATGACAAGGAGGAAACACAATAATGCAATCTGTTTTATATGCTAACTTTTAAAATTACACAATAGAAACATAGAAGTTTCTTTCTTAAACTATAGTCAGAGTAACATTAACAAAGGGACACAAAAGGCAGTTCCCATCCCCCACAGAAACATTAAAATAAAGAAGAAACAGTTAAAAAACAGACTTATCAGAACTCTGGAATGTAAGCAAGTGTTCACAATGACCAACTGAAGACAGAATTTAAAAGGCAATCTCCATGGCCTATACCCTTTGGCCTCCTGAAAGTGGCATTTTGATATTTTTTAAAGTTGTTCATATTGTATCCTAGTGTGGGCTCTGGGCTTCGGTTCTACAGGAAATAAAACAGACTTTACTCACAAACCATTGTGAATTTCTTTTTTAACCAATTTGGGAGGGTACATGAAGGACTAAAGCTAGGCACTTGTGGTGATTTTGCTTAATATTGAACTCAAGCTAGAAAATCTAGTAACTGAAAACTGACAGAGTGTGGTGGCATACCTTACTACCCAGTTTATTTGTGAGGGATAGCAAACTTAAGCCCATCCTAGGCAAAATATTAAGATACTGTCACAAAATGAAACAAAAAAAGGAGGCCTAAAATACATAAAATCAACCATAGGTTAAATTGAACAGTGATAAGAAGAGCTTAGGCATAAGGGTACAGAATAAAGGGGAGTTTGTCTGCAAAAACTAGTAGAAGTTTGTTATTGTCAATGATGATGATGATGGTTTGTGTCTTTGTAAGCTCCTGACATTAATAAAAAGAGTGTATGTCAAACTGTTACTGAATAGCAACTAAGATCAATGACCACACAGGATAAAGAATATACTCTTTGAAATTAAGTTTGTGAAAAAAAAAATCACTAAACCAGACTACTATTTGAACTTCAGTAATCAAATCAAAAGAATGAATGGATAATCCTAAGATGAAAGCATATCTGATTTCCAAAACTATCACATTTTAATATTCAAATATCCAGTTGTCAATAACAAAGATAACACTTTATACCTGGGATCTCCAGTGGCCACACTTGACCTGGACTTAGGTCAAATGTCTTACTCGGCCATCACCAAAGAAACCTCCTCTTCTAGTATATGGGAACTAACCCAGAGACCCACAAGTAGACAATGTGCAGAGAGTGAGAGACTTCAGAACACTCATCCTAAATAGGATATCTTCATAAAACTCCTCAGGGCTCAGGGAACTATTTAGAAGCTGGGGCAGAAAGATGGTAAGAACCACAGTGGTTAAATGACACTACGGAATTCATGACTTACAGACACAAGAGACAAACATGAACATAAAGATAAACACATGAACAGGAGATCTAACACCTTCTTCTGGCCTCCACAGGTGTCTTCACTTGCATGCACACTTACACATGCACCTACAAGTGTGAGCAGATTCACACACACACATACACACACAGAGAGAAACTTAAAATGAAATAAATCTTTTTCTTAAGCCAAAGAATTTTCCCATCAGAAACCATAGACTCCAGAAGAGAGTGAAATGATATAAAATGATAAAAGAAATCTTAAAAAGTTAAACTCTCCCCCCCCCCCAAGTATTGTACCCAGCCATGTTAGTGGACCCCTCTAATCCTGACACTCAGGTCAGGGTAGAAGGATCAGTATTATATGTTCTGAGTCAACCTGAGCTATACAGTAAGACCCTGCCAAACAAAAGTAAAAGAAAGGGAAGGTGTAATGGCATACACCTCTAATGCCAGCACTCAAGAGGCAGGTCATGTGTATCTCTGTGAGTTTGAGGCCAGCCTGGTCAACATGGTGAATTCCAGGCTAGTCAGAGCTATATAGTGAGGCCCCAGCTCTAGAGAGAGGAATAATATAAAACACTGAAAATATAAGGAGGGGGGAATAGGAGAAGGGCTTTAACTGGGAAAAAAAGAGGAAGAACAGTACAAAACAAGAGGAAGGGAGGAAGGATAAGTAACACTAAACATATTTGAAAAGCTATAGGAAATCATATTATTTTACATTGGCCTAAAATTACATATAATTGTGCATACATATATAGATTAAATGAAATTATGCCAATTGGTGTGATAATGCTCCCATGAAGGCCATAGATCATCTAACAAAAACTCCAGCTAACAAAAACTTCTCATCAGGGGTGAGAAACCCCTTTTCATGTTTTTAGTCAGGAGAGTCCAAGAAACTCTCCAATTAATATAGGTTATTGCCAACTCCCTTCCAGAATGTGAAGGTAAGTTCCTATTGTGGAAGACACCATGCTATTTGATTAAAGGACCCTGAGGAATATGGATCTGACCTGAAATCCTCCCTGAAAACAACTTCATAGTGCTGGAAGGTGCTATGCAAGCTGCCAAGGAAGTGAAGCAATTAACAGTCCTACCCAACTGTAAAGTCTATGAATCACAACAATGATCAGTATAGCAAGATACACCTTAAAAGTGCAATAGTTGCACTCGTACTTTGGCAGTAACCAACATCTGCCTACCTGAACTTAAGACTTGCTCAATGAGAGAAAATTCATACCTGGTACTGCAAAACTATCTAAATACCCATGGCTACTGAGGCCATAGATCTTAGAGGAGAACCTAAACCATTGCCATTTTGCTACACCAGTAAATAACTAGAAGCATTCTGAATACTTATCCTTCTACACACAGATAAATGAGACTCTCACCTCTCACCAAAGAAACTTCTTTTTATAGCAGGTGGAGACAATTACAGAAGCCATACAACTGGTCAACATACAGAGAACTGATTGTGGGGAGACCAGACACAAAATATGTATCTAAATCACATTAAGGCTCAGGGAATATCATGGAAAAGCAGATGGAAAGATTCTACAAGCCGCAGAACCTAGGTGTCAGCTATGAGATTGTGTCTTCTCTATATGTCAGGGAAGTTTCACCCATAAAAATCTCAATAATATGGCTGGCTAAACAAGATCTGAATGATGGCACTATGAGTTGACATGCCAACATGGGTGGGGGAAGTCTCATGGGCCACACCCCTACATGAACAGCTAGCTATAGGCAATCAATGGCATGTTCAGCCCTAAAGACAAATACACTAAATGGTCTCAGCAGGTTGTATTTGAATCATTATGAAAACAAGAGCATGAATTTGAGGGGGAACATGTGGGGCATGGCAAGGAAGAATGTGGAATGAGAAGACAGAGAGAAGAAAATGATGTAATTCTAGTAGACATAACTTGAAATTTTTAAACTTTAATAAAAAAAAGAAATCTAGAACAATAAAAATGTAAGAGGAGAGGAGAAAGGAAAAGAAGGGAGGGGAGAAGAAGAAAAAAGATACAGTTTAAAGATAGAACACTTGCCTAGCATTCAAGAAGACCTAAGGTTCAATCCCCAGCATTAAAAAAAAAAAAAAAGAAAAAGAAAGGTGGGGCATGGTAGTGCTCACCTTTAATCTCAATGCTCAGGAAGCAGAAGCAAGATTTCTGTGTGTTTAAGTCCAATTTGGTTTATATAGAGAATCTGGGGAACTATTTTTAGAACTATTTTTAAAAGGACATGGACAGATCTGGAAAATATTATTTTAATTTTATTGAGTATCTAAAGTAAACAGTCACACCGACAAATAAATAGATTTGAGGTTACTAGAATCTAAAGGAAAGGGGAAGGGGAATTGTTTACTTGCTTATAGTTTCTGTTGGGGAAAATGAAAAAGTTTCAGAAACAGTAATTATGATTTTGTATTATAGAGGCAAATAATGACAATGAATAATATACCTACACACAGAGATACTCCCAAATTAATGTCATATATATTTAATTCCAAAATTTCAAAGATACTCGGTCTCTTTAAAGTCCGTTCTATCAATTACTATGGAATGCATCACAGCACCCTCAAGTTCTGTGTAACAGCTTATATATAACATGGCTAATAATTCCTGCCCTACTGTTCTCATCCTTCTTCTCAGATCAAACAAAATAGAAAACATGACAGAACTTTCTAATATGCAACATGTCTAAAGTCAGGTGTCATTATTTTCCATGAGGTTTGCAAATGAACACCATAGTGTTTATTTCTTCAGTCCTAGGCAATAAGAGACACTGGTTCTGTTGTGCCTCTTAGCTGAAGGGTCGTTTCAGTTGCAGGGACAGTTTTTGGTGATGTCACTCAATGTAGATAAAACATTTCTCTTGATAAACAAAGAGTTCTGCTTACACTGCTAATGGCTTCTGCGTAACAGCACTTCCTTACAGTGTGTCATGAACATATGGACACAAAAGATTTATTCACCTACGTTGGCAAAACACTGAACAAAGAGAAAGGAAAACAACATTGCAGCTGCCAGCTCTTGCTCTGAGGAAGTAAGAAGAGTTTCCAGGGAGCTTAGGTAGCATAAAGTGCCAGGAAGCATGGTGAGGATCACTAAAGTGGCTGTGGCATCCAGCCTTTGAAATGGCTCCCAGACAAGACCTACCACAGACACAGTCAGCTTCCGGAAAAGGTTCTTCAGCCTTTTCACCCTGCTCAGAAGTAAGTATTAGAAAGCTTCTCAACAGGGGTCCTAGCACATTGCCAGGCTGCTGTCATGAAAATAGTAGTGCTCACAGCAAAACACATCCTAGCCTGACTCCCTTCAGAGAACAAACTGTAAGTGCTTCAAACACCAATCAGAGCTATGAAAGAGCATTCTGAAGGGAAAACACCAAGCCAATCACTTTATACAATGCAGCAGTCAACAGAAGGGGGTTTGACACCCAGTTTCTTCATCGTCATGGTTCTGAACTCTCTTGCTTTTATCCCTTTGTTCAATGAAATTTGACTTCCTTTTTCATTTTGTTTTGGACAACACATTCTTGCCTTGCGTAGAACTCTCCCCAGCCTCTGTTGTCCTAACTAGAAACTGTTATCTCTTCCTGCTGGTAAGTGTAACAGTCATCATCCCGAGACTCCATCTGTCAGGATCTGACCTCAGCACTAGCCTATATGCCCCAACGACCTTGGAAGGGTTGAAAAGGGACAATGGATTATATGTTACCGAGCTTTATAAATTACAAAGTCAAGCCAGGTTTGGTGGTGCATGCCTTTAATCCCAGTGCTCAAGGAGACAGAGGCAGGCAGATCTCTGTGAGTTCCTGGCCAGCCTGTTCTACAAAGCAACTACAGGACAGCTAAGGCTACACAGAGAAACCCTGTCTCAAAACGAAACAAAAACAAACAAAAAACAAATTACAAAGTCAAGCTGTAATAGAAGTGTTAGTTTCTTTGTAAACTTGGTTATGTTATGTAAATATGTTTTTGTTTTAACCCCAAGTGTAGGATTTTAGTTTGGGCTTTAGTTTGTCCATAGCTGATATGTGTCTCCTGCGGGACATAGATTAGACAGCTGGTAACAGACTGCCTTGTACAGCAAGCATGGAGAGGAGTGTGGTCTAGGGTTCTGAGGATGTAAATATGAGAGAACAGAAAGAAAAAGTATGGTATGCAGTGGTGGCAGTGTGGCAGTTTGAAGAGACCACAGATGGACAGTGTGGCAGTTTGGAGCAGACAGATGGAGTGAAACACTTCTGGGCGCAGTGGCTTAATGGGGACGGCTGGCTGCATTTGACAGAGATTGATATAGCCCTAAAAGAACCCAAAGACCCTAAACAGCTGGGAGAAGTAAAGTGGTCTGCACCCCTTTTTCCCCACTAACCTTACCTCTCCTATTTAGGGTTGGGAAGTTGGAAGGAAAAAGCTTTAAGGAACCCCAAAGAAAACAGAGTTTAAAAACAAGTGCTATTCCAAGTCTTAAAATTGAAACTCTAAAACACAATGGATACGTTGAGCTAGATGTTTGCAAATATAGTTGGAAATTCTTATGCCAATCTTAATAGACAGATCCTACTATCCTCATGTAATTTTTGCTTTTTATTTTAAGACAGTGTCTCCATCTGTTGTTCAAATTGACCTCAAATTCTTGGGCTCCTCTTGATTCAGCATTCTGATGAGCTGGGACAACAGGTATACTAATCAGTCTGGCTTATCCCCATTTTAGAAAAGATAAAAGTGAGGCTAATGAGGGTTTGAGTGACTTCTAAGATCTCAAAGTTAAATGGTTCAGGCTTCAAAAACCTTGCATTATATCTCAGTCCTTCCAAATTAGTCAACTCAACATGAACAGTAGGTTTAAATTAAAAGTCTAAAACTATAAAATTCTAGACAGAAGTCAGAGCTTTCTTGGCATGCTTGAGGGACTTGGACTGAACCTGAGCACTAAGAAGTAAAGATAGCATAAATTCACCTAACCTAACCTACAGTTAGGTGAAGTGTCCTTACACACGACTTCATAAACACAATCCACTAACGGAAAGAGAAACAAATTGAGTTCATTAAAATTACAAATCTGGAGCTGAAGAGATAGCTCAGTGGATTCAGAGCATTTGTTGTTCTTGCTGTGGACCCAGGTTTGGTTCCCAGCACCCACATGTTGGTTTACAACTGTCTAAAACTTGCGTTTCCAGGGTATCCGGCTTCCTATATGGGTACCATATGTGGTGCATATAAATATATTCAGGGAAAACATTCATACATATAAAATAACACAAATAAAATGAAAAATTAATTAAATGGTTTGCTCTTTGAAATATTCCATTGAGAGGATTTCTTTTTAAAGATAAGCTGTTAGGAAATACTAGCAAGTCATATGTCTAACAAGAGATCCATATTCAGATTATGTAAACCACTCACTAAACTCTAAACTAAGAAAACAACTCAGTTATATAATGGGCAAAATACGTGATCAAAAAAAAAAATACACAGATAGAAAATACCCAAACAAAGCAAACTAAGGCTTAGATACTACTTCACTCACTATACACTAACTAGCATGACTGAAATAATATCCAGTGCTAATGTCAAGTACTAGCAGGAAAACAGAAAAACTACAACACTTACACACCACTAATGGGAATATAAGAAGTAATTGGACAAAGGTTTGGTAGTTTCTTGTTAAATGAAACACATATGTATTAGCCCAGAATCCATAGCCAACTGTCTTATAGAACTAGTCACAAAACAACAGCAGCTGCATTCGTAATTACCAAAAAACTGTCATCAATTCAAATATCCTTCATCTGGAGAATGTGTAAAGTGGCACAAACACAGGCAGGAATACTATTAAGCAATAAAAAGGAATGAACTATTGACATACCTATATGTATCATAAGGGAATTATACGGAGTGGAAAAAATTTATTTCAAAAGGACACTTACTACATGATTCCATTTAGAAAAGCCAAAGTTGGAGAGAACGAGAACACTCTGTGACTGCCAAGAGCAAAAGCCTACACAAGTATTAAATAAACGTACCAGAATCCAAACATACAGGAATAATGGAAGGCATTTTGGATTTGAGTAAGCAAACTATAAGTTATTGAGACCTATACAAAAATCTCTTAGAAGACATACTAACATGAGACATGACTAAAAATACCAAGTTAATTCATCAGGAAAATATTTTAAAATGAGAAAGAAAAGATTCCTGAAGGCAGTAGACACCCACTTTTATTCTTCCTCTCAGTGGGGAAAGGAAGAGAGTGAAAGGGAAGTGGAAGGAGGAATAAGAAAGGGCAATGGGGGGGGGCAGAAAAACAACATGTATCGTGTGTGTGTGTGTGTGTGTGTGTGTGTTTGTGTGTGTGTGTGTGTGTGTGTATCATGAAAAGTAGAAGCAGTTACTTTAGAGGAGGGAGTCAGGGGGAGGGAGGAGTTTCCAGAAAGTGACAATGGAGGAAAACATGAACAAAATGCAACAACATATGTAAGAAAATGTCAGTGAACCCAATTAGTTTTTACTTTAACTAAAACTTACAGCACCACTAAAAGCAAGTCACAATGGGATGCAGAATGACAACAACCAAAAAAAAAAAAAAAAAATAGATGCCTCTACCAAGACAAATTATAAGTATTATTTTCCCAAAACTTATAGAATCCACAAAGTTCACTTTCATTTGTTGGGATAGACAAGATATTGCAGCACTTAGGCCACCATGAAGAAGGGTGAGTATCATTTTTTCTATGCATGGAGCTCACATTAAAAATTATATTAATTGAGACAGAGGAGGAGAGGAAGAAAAGAGGATCACGTCTCATTTCAGACCAAGTATAACACACCTAGGTCTACTCAAAACACATTCTGGCACAATGAAAAAAAAAAAATTCAACAGGCAGTGCTGGAGGAGGATCCTCTAAGGGAAAATTAACTCAAAAAACAAGGGAAAATAACTGGAAAACAACAAGCTGTTGTAAAGAGTGCAAATCCCCAGGGATCTTCAGAGAGCTGCAACTTGTTCTCTCAATGCTTTTCCTCATCACATTGGCTAATTTCAAGCTGAAGAAACCCATGGCACAGAACTCTCTTTTGACTCCTCTCCTTCAGCCTTGCTGATAACAAAGCTGAGCACCTGACTCCACCTTAAGTAAGGCCTAGGTTTGTAATGATTTCCCTAGGGACAAATCTACCAGGCACCATCCATGATGACCAACAATAGCTGGGAAGAGAGGCTAAACATCTATGTCATCTACAACTATTGGAGAGAGTTACAACTATAAATA
This sequence comes from Psammomys obesus, assembly GCF_907164565.1. NCBI lineage: Eukaryota > Metazoa > Chordata > Mammalia > Rodentia > Muridae > Psammomys > Psammomys obesus. The sequence goes on along the minus strand of NW_026589447.1, from coordinate 2,671,043 downwards.
CAAAAGCTGGTGGTTTACTTCACTCATAGTGACCACTAAGAGACAGTTGGAACAGAATAGGTTGCAAAGATTTCATTACATTTCAGCTCACTGTAACAGTCATTCTCCAGATCGGTGGTTCTCAACCTTCCTAAGGTTATGACCCTTTAACACAGTTCTTCATGTTGTGGTGACCTCTAACCATAAAATTATTTATGTTGCTAATTCATTTTTATAATGTTTTTTTTCTATTAATCACAGGTTATTTACTTTCTATCCCAGCTGTAGCCCCCTCGCTCCTTCCCTCCCAATCCCACCCTCCCTCCCTCATCTCCTCCCTGCCCCTTGCCAAGTCCACTGATAGGGGAGGACCTCCTCCCCTTCCATCTGACCCTAGCTTATCAGGTATCTTCAGGACTGGCTGCAATGTCCTCCACTGTGGCCTAGCAAGGCTGTTCCTCCTTCAGGGGTGAAGGGGGGTCAAAGAGGCAGCCATTGAGTTCATGTCAGAAACAGTCCATGTTCCCCTTACTAGATCAGCCACTTGGATACTGAGCTACCATGGGCTACATCCGAGCAGAGGTTCTAGGTTATATCCATAAAAAATGGTCCTTGTTTGGAGAAACAGTCTCATAGAGATCCCTGTGCCCTGATATATTTGGTCCTTGTGGAGCTCCTGTCCTCTGCAGGTCATACTAACTCCCACTTCTTTCATATGATTCCCTGCATTCTTCCGAAGGTTTGGTTATTTTTTTTTCTATTTTCCAAAGTGGTATTGTTTTTTTTATAATTTTTATTTTTTATATTAATCACAGGTTATTTACTTTGTATCCCAGCTGTAGCCCCCTGCTCATTCCCTCTCAATCCTACCCGCCCTCCTTCATCAACTCCCTGCCCCTTTAAAGTCCACTAATAGGTCCCCTTCCATCTGACCTTTTGAAAATATTATGAATCATAATACAAATATCTGATATGCAGGATATCTGATATGTGACCTCTGTGAAAGGGTTAATCAAACCTCAGAGGAGTAATAGCCCACAGGTTGAGAACCACTGCTGTAGATCCTTAAGTAATTTCACTCCTACCACCATTTTCTCTCATATATTCTTTTAAAAATGAAGCTGGGGATGATGGCACATGCCTGTAATCCCAGCACTCAGGAAGACAGAAGCAGGAGGATCTCTGTGAATTCAAGGCCAGTCTGGCCTATAAAGTGAATCCAGCATACCAGGGTTACATACAGAAACCCTCTCTTGAAAACAAAACAAAAAGAAAAGAGAGAGAGAGACGGAGAGAGAGAGAGAGAGAGAGAGAGAAGGAAGGGAAGGAAGGAAGGAAGGAAGGAAGGAAGGAAGGAAGGAAGGAAGGAAGGAAGGAAGGAAGGAAGAAAGGAAGGAAGAAAGGAAGAAACAAACAAACATATTCTATTAACCAGCACATGGAAGCTTGTATAAAATAGATCATGTTCTGGGACATAAAACAAACTTAACAAATAAAAATGAAATGAAATCATCTCATTTATCCTATCCTACCACTATTCAATAAAATTTAAAATCAGAAAAAAACTGTATTGTTCTTAACTTAAATTCTACCATTTGACCATATTTATGCCTAGCCAAGACCTTCCCACTAGTAAAGATCACAGAAATCTTAACTACTCCATTGGACTTCAACATTTCAAAGGGTCCCTCAAAAACATGTTGCAATAAAAGTTACAAGGTTGAACTTAAGATGCTAAGGTTGCTCTTTCAAGCTGTGTAATCCTGAGTGGGCCGCTCTAAAGTTCTCAATTTCTATGAAATTTGAGAGGTTTAAGCTAGATCAGAAGTTTTCAAACTCAAAATATTATTGCTCTTAGACACTGTATAGACAACTACTTGTACTGATTTACAATGTAGAGCTAACATTTAGGCACACAAGGTAAATAGCAATGTCCAGAAAAATCACAAGGAGGACATAACTTGCCCAATTCCAAGATCATATTACTTTTGCTCTCTTAAGTAAAAAAAAAAAAAAAAAACTGAACAAAATACTTAATATCTCATCAAGCCCCCAAAAAATGTTGTCATAGGTAAATAAAACAAAAACACTGTTAATTTTTGTCTTATTAAGTCTAAAGAGTGAGGGCTAGAGGTGTAACTCAGTGGTACGGGATATAAAAAGTCCTAGGTTTGAAAAAATAAGCATCATAAAACATCATTAAATCTAGGCACATCGGAACACACTTGAAGTCTCAGCATTTAGAAAGTGGAGACAGGGGAAATAAGTTCAAAAACAGCTCAGACCAAAGGGGAAAACCTTGTGTGTGGGGGGGGGTGTCATTTTCATCATAAATGCAGAGAACATAATTTAAAAAAAAAAAACAAATTATGTGCTTCATTATATAAAATGTCTAATTAAGAAAATCTCTTTCTTGGCCAGGTATGGTGGCACATGCCTTTAATCCCACCAGAAACAGGCAGGTCTCTCTGAGATCTAAAAAGTGAGTTTCAGGATAGCCAGGGCTACACAAAGAAACCCTGTCTCAAAAAACAAAAGAAAGAAAAAATTAAAGAGGAAATCTCTAATAGAGCTCTGCACATTGAGACTAAGATCTGATGGGGCATGGAACCTTACTACTCAAGAATCTCTCTGTGTGTGTGTGTCTCTCTGTCTCTCTCTCACACAGAAACACACACACTCACTCACTCAGAAAGAGAGAACTTTTACAAATGCAACCAGATGTTCCTTAATAACTATTCATTAAAAAATCCAAAAAACAGTAAATTCCACTAGACTGTGTTTTTACATTTGAAATCCAAGTAAAACTGAGTTGGGAGCACATAAGAAAAGGTTGGGGTGTTGCAGAACTGTCCCCTCTGAACATGTGGTTGTTCATCGGTTTCATCCCAGGAGTCAAGAGGGTGGGGTTGAGGAAGCTTTGTTTATTAATTTCATTTACTATTTTTAAATGCCTGCTCTGAAATTCTCCCTACAAATCTCAGTATGAAATCTGTTTCAGAGATTAAAAACAATGAGGTCTCTGTTTCTGCTACTTGTCAACTTGAAGGTAAATCAATTAGAATAAAGATTCTACTTCCACGGAGTTAACTACAAAACGCAGTGAAGCAGCAAAAGAACTTATTGATACAAGCATGCAGAAAGAACATTACTGTCTAGGAGAATGACCAGCATCTACATAGTCTTAAGAAGGTGGCTTTAAGGAAAAACAGCTTTACTGATTTTTCTGGGCACAAATATTGATAACACTATCCAAACTTATTGCTAACCAGAGCTAATATTAACCCCTTCCTGAAATTGAGAGACTGAAGTGAATAAACCAATTCCTTTTAAGGGTGTGTTTCAAAAGCCAGTCATTTTATGGCAGAGAAGTCAGGCTTCTGTGGCCAGCCCCTTATTGGCAGCAGTCTCCCAGAAAATAGCCTAAAGTTCCAGAAATTTAAAAATCCTGAATCTGCACAGTGGTTGTTGCCAGTGGCCTCACTGGGCTGGTATCCAAGCTCTAGGGTCTAATATTTCAGAAGAAGGCCAAACCCAATATTGCACAATCCTCCTTATTGTTTAGCAGTGTTTTATTTCTAATAATCTTTTGCTACCAGCAAATTCTCATATATGCCAGGAGAACTAATATCTATATTTGACTCTGAAGAAGCCTTTCTTTTCCCTACCACCCACCAGCTGACATCTTCCAGCTAAAGTTTCTATAACTGTTAACTTTCATGAATCTACCTAATCCTTGCAAAATTCCACTAGTATGAGGTGGGTAAATATAATCAAGCATATTAAATACATATAAAATGTCATCATCAGGCACATTGTTTTACATAATTAACATATGCTAATAAATAAGTAAAGATAGTTAATAAATTCAGTAAGAAAGAAGAGAAAACATCTTGATTGCATCTAGCACTTCAAAGGGTAGCAATAGAAGATAAACTGATTGTGCTGGGAGCTTCCCAGATGAGAACAAACTGACTTAACATGGATCTTGAATAATAAGCAAACTTTCCTGACTTAGAAAATGTATGAAGGGGCTGGGGATATGGCAGAGTACCTAACTAAGGTGAACACTGGCCTGGGTTGGATCCTCGGCACCATATAAGACAGATATGATAGCCCAGGCCAATGGTCCCAACACCTGGGAGGTGTAGTCAGGGAAATCAACAGCTCAAGTTCATCCATAGCTACAGAGCTAGTTGGAAGCCAGCCAAGGCTACAGAGTAGGTACAAACCTGTTCAGGGCTACATAGTAAGACACTGTCTGAAAAGAGAGAACAAACACTTTGAAATTAGGGATTAGGAGGTATAGCTCATTGATTCAGTACTTACCCAGCATAGCCAAGACCCTAACACCACAATAATAATAATAATAATAATAATAATAAATTTTAACATTTAATATTTTCACAGACAATGGGGATATGAGATGATGAATCTTCACTGTCCATGTCACTAGATTTAGAATCACTTAGAGACACATATCTGGGTATGTCTGCAAAGGTGTTTCCAGAGAGGTTTAACTGAGGTATAACTGCCCATCCTCTGCCTATCTCACGTGTGGATGATACTATTTCGTGGGCTGGAGTTTATTTGAGAGAGAGAAAGAGAGAGAGAGAGAAGTACCAGCATTCATCTCTGTTTCCTGACAATGGATGCAATGTGACCATCTTCCTGCTGCTCCTATGGCCCTTCAGCTAAGAATTGCTCTGGCCAATATGCCTCCTCCAACAGGATGGATTTTATCCTGAAACTATGAGCCAAACTAAACTCTTCTTAGGTTTTTTTTTTTTTTTTCCTCAAGTGTTTTGTAACAGAAACAAAAAAAAAAAACTTAATAAATACAAGAGGGTCAAGTGCATTTTCAAGAGGGAAGTGAAGAGATTCATCTGTCAAAATATATTTGTTATTTGATCAGGTATGTCTTTAAGAAAATAAACGAGGCAACAGAGGCAACAGTGTATGAGAAGCAGGCATGCTGCCATACAATGTGTTATCTCAGCCCTTAGAAGTCTAAGGCAGAAATATTGTTAGACCTGCCCTAAAAAAAAAAAAAAAAAAATCAAAATCAAAGAGTGCATTGGAGTACTAAAGAAACAAGAGAGAGGCCAAGTGATTTTTTAAAACTTCTACAAATTCACTTGGGAGAATTTTAAAACACCATAGATTCCTGGTCCTATCATAGAACTACTGAATCTAAATGTCTCAGGATAAAAGTTGTGAATTCCTGTTTTAAAGTGATTGATTCTGAAAGCAACACAAGTTCATAGGAACAATCCAAAGGATGTTTTGAAAATGATAGTCTCCTGTCCTCTCCAGGTCTCCCCATTCTCTCATAAGATTCCCTGCACTCTGCCAAAAGTTTGCTTATGAGTCTCAGCATCTGCTTTGATACACTACTGGGCAGAGTCTTTCAGAGGCCCTCTGTGGTAGGCCCCTGTCCTGTTTCCTGTTTTCTCCTTCTTCCAGTGTCCATCCTGTTTGTCTTTCTGAGTGAGGACTGATCGTCTTGAGCAACAGTACCAAAATATCTGGGCACAGGGGTCTTTTCTGAGACTGATACTCCAACCAAGGACCATTCATGGAGATAACCTAGAACCCCTGCTCAGATGTAGCCCATGGCAGCTCAGTATCCAAGCGGATTCCCTAGTAAGGGGAACAGGGACTGTCTCTGACATGAACTCAGTGGTTGGCTCTTTGATCACCTCCCCCTGAGGGGGGAGCAGCCTTACCAGGCCACAGGGGAGGACAATGCAGCCAGTCCAGATGAGACCTGATAAACTGGGGTAGGACCTCCCCTATCAGTAGACTTGGAGAGGGGCTTGGGAGGAGATGAGGGAAAGAGGGTGGGATTGGGAGGAAATGAGGGAGGGGACTACAGCTGGGAAACAAATTGAATAAACAGTAATTAATATATGAAAAAATAAATTAAAATAAAAAAATAGTCTCTCCCCACTTTCCTGCAACAACAATTAGCACTACCCATACTACCTTTCCTACAATCGCATTGCTCCAAAGAGGCCAAGGGATAAGTATTCACTACATCATTTCCAAATTTCACAGGTAATTAAAATGGTCTAGGAACAAAATGAAAGGAGAAAAGTGAAAAGGTAAAAGGAGGAGAGATAGCTCAGTAGTTAACAATACTGGCTGCTCTTGCAGAGAACCTGTTAGATCCCAACATTCCCATGGTGGTTCACAAACCACCTGTGACTCGTTTCAGAAGATCCAATGCCCTCTTCTGACCTCTCTGAGGGTACCAGGGTATATGGTGCACAGGCGTACCTGCAGTCAAAATACTCATTCCCATAAATACAAGAAAAAAATCTTTGAGAAAAAAAATCCATGGATGAAATCATTCTCAATAGAGAACATTTGAAAGTTTTGGTCATTAAGATTAGAGATAAGACCAGGATGCTCACCTTTGCCTGTTCCACATATACAGAGTTCTAGCCAGAGCAGTTAAGGAATAAAAAGCAACTTGAAAATCATCTCAGTACCCAAATAACAATCTCTCATTTAAAAAAATTCTAAAGATTCTATACTAGAAAATGTCACAGCTAATAAATTCAGCAAAACTTGTGAGCCACCATTTTGCAACACACAAAATCTACATGTAAAAATCAGTTACAACTGATGAACAATCCAATAAAGTAAATGTTAGCCACGGCCACACCACTTTGAAAAGTTCCTCTATTTTGGTTGAACTGTGGTAGTTCCCAAACTCCAGTGATCTAAGTTCCAGAACTAAAGTACTTGTTTTTCAGAGCTGAAGAAGTTACTTAGCAGTTAAAAGCACTTATTGTTCTTGCTGGGGACCCTGTTGGGTTCCCATCCCCTACATGACAGCTCACAATCATCTGTAACTTCATTTCTAGGGATCTGAAGCCCTGTTATGGCTTCTAAGGCACCAGTCAAGCACAGAGTGCACATACATGCAGACAAACATTCCTGTACATTAAGGTAAAATAAAAATGAAGTAACTTGTCTTTTGCAGATTCTTGCCCTTCCTACCCTCCCAGCTAATTCAAAGACAGCCTGATTCTAAACACACACAACAAATGGGCTACTCATCAATCACACAGTATAGAACCACCATCCTTTTTTTTTTTTTTTTTTTTTCTGAAACCTATAAGGGACTTTCTTCCACATGGGCACTGTGGCATTGATAACTCTTCTAATAAATATCTTACCCAAGAGAACAATCAGCCTCAGTGTCCACAACTGAATTCTACCTGAAACCTTTTAGTAATAAAGAAAATAATTTCACTTAGTACCACATTTAACAAAACCAAATAAATCTAAAGTAGGATATAAAAACATATTTCAGAAAAAGCACAAAACATTGCTTTAAGAAATTAAAGACATGGCTTAGACTAAAAGTAATGTTGCAGGAAGACAACAATCAGCACAATCTAGGCTCAATGCAAACTCTAAGTGCTTTTTTCAGAAATAGAAAAAGGATCTAACTTCACATGTAATCTCAAGAGACCCTAAATAAACAGAATGACCTTAAAAAGTAGAACAAAATTGGAGGAATCACACTTCTGATTTCAAAACTTACTAAAATGCTATGCTAATCAGAACAATGTGGTCCTGGCATAATAACAGGCATATAAACAAATGGAACAAACTACAGAGTATGGTTAATTAATTTTCAACAAATATCCCAAGATAATTCATTGGGGAAAGGGCAATCTTCCCCAAATGTGGTACTGAAGGAAAAAAAAAAAAAAACTGGCTATCTCCATACCAAAGAATGAAGCTGAAGCCTTACCATATGCAAAAATAATAATAATTCAAATGGCTCAAAAAAGCTGGCAGTACAGCTCACTAATAGAGCATTTAACTGGCATGTGTGAAGCTGTGCATTGGATCTTTAGCACTGCTGAAAGAAAAACGATCAAAGATATAAGAGCTAAAACTGCAACTTTTTTGGAGGGGAGAAGGCAGAGATGTCACACATGTCCAGCAGATTGTTGTAGTGGAGCTACTTCCTTCATGTGTGACGTGCCCATAAGCCAACACGAAGCAGAGTTACTGTGGTGACCTACAAAATACACTGGCCCACAATCATGTCAATGAAATAAGCAGAAAAATATAGTGAAAGCTAGATCCCTGCTAATGAAAATTAACATTTTCTCCTAGAAGGAGAACATGGTGAGGTATTAGACACTCACCTGAGAATCAAGTCACCACTCCCTAACCTCAGTTGCAGTGATGTTGGAGAGAATAAAAGAGGTGGATAGAAATACTTTTGAGTCACTTGGGTTCTTGCAAGCAACCCCTTACACATGCTCCTAGGAGTAACCTGAATAAATTCATTGGTTCATCAAGCTGGACTTAGATAGAATCTTTCTTTTGGGAACAAGCAAAAGAAACATTCTGTATACTACAATTTTGTTTTCAACTCCATTTAATCATAGGGAGAAACTAAGTTCAAGATTCCAGGCCCTAGAGTAGCTGGGGACTTCCCAATGGCTGAACAGCTTCTGTTGTAAGAAAACAGTTGTCTGAGTCCAGACATCTCAAGGACAACTTGGAAAAAGACAATTGTCTGAGTCCAGGCATTTCAAGGACAATTTCTCCACCTTGTTGTCAGGACCAAATAAGTTTATATTCTCAGGAGCCTACTCCTATCCTGATTGATGGAAATACCCTCGCTCAATTCCTTCTGTCAAAATATGGTTGGACAATACTACAGCCTAACCCACTTCCCCTCACTTAATGGTTTTATAACCTTTAAATATGCTGTATAATATCCTTTCAGGGTAGCAGTTCAGATCCCAAGTCTGTTTCTGCAGCCATGATTGATCAGTAGCAGCTTGGTTATAATAAATTTTTGTCATCTGCATTGACCTGGTGTTTGAGTTATGTTGGATTCAAGCAGACCCCACAACATGTTGGTGCCTTCTTAGAATGGAGTGAACAAACACTTCCTTACAGGTCCTCATGAAAACCATCAAACAGCACAGAAATGAATGAGGCAAGGTAAAAACACAGGAAAGTTTGGGGGAAAGTAGCCACTCACCTAAGAGCCTCATTGAAGCACAGCATCAGCTGAGAAGCAAGAATTCCAACACAGAGGCCAGGGAATGAAGGTCATTTAGAAGAGCAGATCTCTAGCATTTAAGACATGTTGGTTTGACCATCAGCACTGAATACATTGGGTATGGTGGCAATAAGGATCCAGATTTACTGGAATGAGGGTCCCTAAAACGTAAGGGAACGCCTCATGTTGGTGTTGACAGTGCTGGAATGGGTCTTCCACTGCACCATCACTGATAAAGCATTCTCCCACCGACTTACACTCTTATCAACATTTATTATCCCTGTTGATGATAGATGCCCAATTATGTTTTCCCCAGCCCAAGTGAGGTCAGCAGCTATGCTTATTTTCCAAGTTGTCTCTCAATGTTCATTTCCACAGTGGCTGGAATTAGTCACTATGCTGCCACTGCTACAATTTAATAGCATAAAAATTGTTTTCAGAGCTACAGCTGGAGCTCAGTGATGAAGTTCTTGCCCATGTACAAGGCCTTGGATCTGGAAAGTACTTATAAATTAAATGATATGATATCTGAGAATTGCTTCCAATTAATCCAAACCCAAGGGGAAGGTCCTAGGCAATAGATAGCAATAAAGCAGACTGAGTATAAATGAGTTAATTGTTGACACTGGATATGAGTACACACAGATTAATTTTAGTCTTTTCTGATTTTTCACATATTCAAAATTTTCAAATGCAACTTCAAAAGCAGCTGGGCTTATAATGCCCTATGAAGATGGGGCAAATACTTTCGTGAAGAAGGCAACGATGTGAGAAGTCATGGATTATTTCTGGGAGTAGCATACTGAGTGCTCTGATTTGGAGCACTTCATCCACAGGCAGTATCAAATGAAATAAAAGAGAAAAAGAGTAGGGAACTACTATTTTCTCAGATAAAAGTAATCAAGGCTTGAAGAGCAGCAGAAGGCAAGTGGGCAAGAGAAAAATAGAGATAATGGCAAGAGACACTGCTGAAGGGAAAACTACCTGATGTGGCCTTCTACAGCATGTGAGATGTCAGGGAAAAAGACAGGAAGGAAGTGGGGATGGACAGACTGTCTTTGAAGTTTCATGTCTGGCTAGCAATACCAGAAACCAAAATAAGGAAGTCAGTGGAATGTGAAGAAAACGTTTAGCTGGGCTTTTACTGAAATCAAAGAAACGGAAATGAGTAAATGCCAGAATGAATCTAATAATTAAAACCAAAGCATAAATAAATCCTGTCGTGTATCTTATTTGGAAAGGCTTTGTGAGCTCTTCTTGTCAAACAGCCCAGTAAGACTCGCAAGTACTACTGTACATCACACAGTACACACTAATAAAAAAAAAAAAAAAAAAAAAAAAAAAGAACTAGAAATAAACCTGACATGGTTTTCAGAGGCATACTGACAAAGTTTCAAATGACTCCATTCATTTTTATAATAAAGAGTTGAGATAGATTCCTCAACTCCATTCATTTTTATAATAAAGAGTTGAGATAGATTCCTCACATGACCAGGAGGAGTTTTGAAACTGATAACTGAATACCAACACAGGTCTGTACTTTTCCTCTGAGATAAAGAAACAAAACCAGATAATTGTAAATTACAGAATTCCTTTTAAAAAGACCTGTAATTGTACAGAATCATCCAAAGCAACCTGCCTAGATAGAATGACACTGTTCCACAATATTGGAACTTTCAGAAGCCATCGCTAAATAATAGACAGTGAGGTGAGAAAATAATGGAAAAACATGACAGCTAAAGACACAATGCCAGCTGCCAAGCACTGCTGTGTGCTCTGGAGAAAAGGAACCCAGCTCCCAAACATTTCAAGTCCACAAACTTCAGCAGAACACTCTCTACTGAGGAATCTATGCTCTGCAGAGTTTGTTTTGAAAGTCTTCAGACCACAAACCTCAGAAACCAAATACGGAACCTGTGAGAGGCACAGAATCAAGAGGTAAAGCAATTCTTTTTTTTTTCTTTGATCATCCATTTATTGTGTTTTTTTCTTTATTAATTACACTTTATTCACTTTGTATCCCCCCTGTGGTTTCCTCACTCCTCCCATCCCAATCCCTCCCTTCCTCCATTCTCTGCATGCATGCCCCTCCCCAAGTCCACTGATAGGGGAGGTCTTCTTTTCCTTCCTTCTGACCCTAGTCAATTAGGACCAATCAGGAGTGGCTGCATTGTCTTCTTCTGTGGCCTGGTAAGGCTGCTCCCCCCTCAGGGGGAGGTAATTAAAGAGCAGGCCAATCAGTTCATGTCAGAGACAGTCCCTGTTCTTATTACAATAAGACAAACTTGGATACTGAACTGCCATGGGTTACATCTGTGCAGGGGTCCTTAGGTTATCTCCATGCATAGTCCTTGGTTGGAGTACCAGTCTAAGGAAAGACCCCTGTGCTCAGATTTTTTTGGTTCTGTTGCTTACCTTGTGGAGTTCCTGTCCTCTCCAGATCTTACTATTTCCCACTTCCTTCCTAAGATTCCCTGCACTCTGCCCAAAGGTTGTCCATAAGTCTCAGCATCTGCATTGATAGTCTGTAGGGCAGAGCCTTTCAGAGGTCCTCTGTGTCAGGCTCCTGACTTGTTCCCTCTTTTCTCCTTCTTCTGATGTCCATCCTCTTTCCTTTCTGGATAGGAATTGAGCATTTTAGCAAGAGTCCTCCCTCTTGATTAGTTTCTTTAGGTGTACAGATTTTAGTAGGTTTACCCTATTTTATATGTCTATATGAGTGAGTATATACCATGTGCAACTTCCTGCTTCTGGGATAGCTCATTCTAGATCCCACCATTTACCTGCAAATTTCGTGATTTCCTTGTTTTTTATTGTTGACTAATACTCCATTGTGTATATATACCACAATTTGTGCATCCATTCCTCCACTGAGGAGCATCTGGGCTGTTTCCAGCTTCTCGCTATTACAAATAAGGCTGCTACAAACATGGTTGAGCAAATGTCCTTATTCTGTACTTGAGACTCTTTTGGATATATGCCTAGGAGTGGTATAGCTGGATCTTGAGGATGCGCTATTCCTAATTGTCTGAGAAAGCGCCAGATTTCTTTCCAGAGTGGTTGTACAAGTTTACATTCCCACCAGCAGTGGAGGAGGGTTCCCCTTTCTCCACAACCTCTCCAGCATGTGTTGTCACTTGAGTTTTTTATCTTAGCCATTCTGATGGGTGTAAGGTGAAATCTTAGGGTCATTTTGATTTGCTTTTCCCTGATGCCTAATGAGGCTGAGCATTTCTTTAAGTGTTTCTATGCCATTCGATATTCCTCTGCAGAGAATTCTCTGTTTAGCTCTGTACTCCATTTTTCAATTGGATTACTTGGTTTGCTGCTTTTCAGCTTCTTTAGTTCTTTAAATATACTGGATATTAGTCCTCTGTCAGATACAGGGTTGGTGAAGATCCTTTCCCAATCTGTAAGCTGTCGTTTTGTTCTGAGGACAGTGTCCTTTGCTTTACAGAAGCTTTTCAGTTTTATGAGGTCCCATTTATTGATTGTTGCTCTTAGAGCCTGTGCTGTTGGTGTTCTGTTCAGGAAGTTGTCTCCTGTGCCAATGAGTTCAAAGTTCTTCCCCACTTTTTCTTCTAAGCGGTTTAGTGTGTCTGGTTTTATATTGAGTTCTTTGATCCACTTGAACTCTAGTTTGTGCAGGTTAATAGATATTTATCTATTTGCATTTTTCTACATGTAGACATCCAGTTAGACCAGCACCATTTGTTGAAGATTCTGTCTTTTTTTCATTAAATGGTTTTGGCATCTTTGTCAAAAATCAGGTGTCCATAAGTGTGTGGATTTATGTCAGGGTCTTCTATTCGATTCCATTGATCAACCAGTCTATTTCTATGCCAGTACCATGCAGTATTTAGTATTGTTGTTCTATAGTACAGCTTGAGATCAGGGATGGAGATACCTCCTGAAGATCTTTTACTGTAGAGGGTTATTTTAGCAATTCTGGGTTTCTTGTTATTCCATACAAAGTTGAGAATTTTTCTTTCCAGGTCTGTAAAGAATTGTGTTGGCAATTTGATGGGAATTGCATTGAATCTGTAGATTTCTTTTGGTAAGATGGCCATTTTCACTATATTAATCCTGCCAAGCCATGAGCGTGGGAGATCTTTCCATCTTCTGATATCTTCTTCTAATTCTTTCTTCAGAGACTTGAAATTTTTTTCATACAAGTCTCTGACTTGCTTGGTTAGATTCACACCAAGGTACTTTATGTCCTTTGTGGCTATTGTGAAGGGTGTTGTTTCCCTATTTTCTTTCTCGGCCCTTTTGTCTTTTGTATACAGGAGGGCTTCTGATTATTATTATTTTTTTTTTTTAGTTAATTTTGTATCCAGCCACTTTGCTGAAGGTGTTAATCAGCTGTAGGAGTTCCCTGGTAAAGCAATTCTTAATGAAAGACAAGAGTCACATTGAAAATTCAAATTAAACACTCTCAAATAGAGCTCACAGTACCACAGTGGTACAGTGCTCATCTAGCATGCAGGAGGCCTCGAGTTTCATCCCTGGTACTGAGACAGAAAAATAAAATTGCCCTGCCATGCATAGTGGCAACACAGTGATTGTAATACATGCCTGTAATTGTAAACCTATCAGTCAGGAAACAAAGGCAGGAGGATTTCAGTAAAATTGATGCTAGCTTGGGCTACATCATAAATTACTATCTAAAAACAATTTAAAATCAGTGAGACATAATTCCCAGTAAAAAAATATTCTTAGAGAAGTGTAGTGCTTAGAGCTGAATGTGACAGCCAGCAGCCTTTTTAAAATCAATAGTGTGCCCTCCAGCTCAGCAATGTTTTACATGTGTGTGTGCAGATTTTCTTTTCAAAAGTGTTGATGTTAAAATGATAATCCCTTCCAGTCTGCAGAAATCTTTCCAATCTGCAGAAATCTAGGTAGGGTAGGCGGAGCACCTTACTCTGTAACTGAATCAAGAGGAACTATGCCTTTCAACTTAAGATAAATAAACTAAGTTGGGCGATGCTGCAGCATGCCCATCATCTCAGGACCCAGAATGTGGGCCGGAGCTGCATTCCTCTAAGACTAGGTTGGGCTTACATCACGAAGACCTTATCGAAAACCTAATGAATAGATATACTTTTTTAAAGAATTCCCTATCAAAGATATACTGCTGTAGAAACTCACAGAGCAGTGCCAACTGGCTCTTTCTGTGCGCCCTGTGTGTGATCCTGGGCTCAGCACAGCAAATCAAAAAGAGCAACGATTAATCCCAACAGAAGCAACATTCTGAACTCTAAGGCTCTGGGTACTGCATATTATGCACTGCCTAGTGGCCCAGGAATTTCCTGAACAAATGGGACAGTTGCACTATCGAGGTACAAAGGAAATGCTTATGTGCCCCAGAACTTCATTTTTTCAGCAGTTTCCTTGAGCCTAGCATTGCACACAGGGCACACATGGCAAAACTCCCAGTTGGCACCACTCTGTGAGTTTCCACAGCAGTTTGTCTGTGATGGGGAAGACTGTTATCATTAAGCTTTTGTACAGATAAAGAAGCCAAATGACATACTTATACAAGTAACAAATTAGCAGTTTTAAAGAATTGCCACGAGGTGTCAAAATGGTGCAGCAATTATGGAAAACAGTACCATGTTTACTTAAAATTTTTAAATAGATAATAAAAAAATTTTTAATAGATAACTGCTAGGTAATCCACTTCAGGTTATGGAGGCAATGGAATTTGAACCCAAACTTCAGAGGGGTATTTGCATATCCACATCATTACAGCATTAATGTATTCACAATAGCGAAAAGGTAGAAACAATCCAAATGTCGACTGATGAACAAGCCAAAAAACAAAATGTCACCTATACATGAAAGAATATATGCAGCCTTTAAATTGAATGAAATTTTGACATACACTAAAATACGAATGAGCTTTGAAGACTTTATGCTAAGCGTAATACTCCAGTCTCAAAAGGGTAATTGTACTTGTGTAATTGTACTCACATAAAGTAAATAAATTAGCAAAAACAATATATATGGAAACTACAAAGAAACCTGCAAAGGCCTGAAGGAAGAAGAGATAATTAATTTTAGGAGGGACACCATTTCAGTACTGCAAGGTACAAATGCTATGGGGAGTGAATATACTTAACTCTATTGAATTGAACACTTAACACTACTTTAATTGTCATGATAAGAAAGAGTTAATAAAATGTAACTGATAAGAAAAAAAAATAAAAAAGAAAATGTTAAAAAAATAAATTAATTAATCTAAAAATTAAAAAAAAATTAGTGTGTTTTTACCATCATTAAAAAAGAACTGGTGGGGTTAGAAAGAAAACTCAGTGGTGATGACTGTGTGCTGCTCTCACAGAGGACCTAAGTTAAATTTAAAGCACCTGCAGTGAGTGGCTCACAACCACTTGTAACTCCAAGTTCTAGAGAACAATTTTTTTTTCTGACCTCCACAGGCATCAACACATGCACAAATGTAGATGCACACACACTGTCTTAGTCAGGGTTTCTATTGCTGTAATGAAGCACCATGACCAAAAGCAAGCTGGGGAGAAAAGGGTTTGTTTGGTTTATGCTTTCACCTCACTGTTCATCATTGAAAAAAGTAAGGACAGGAACTCAAACAGAACAGGAACCTGGAGACAAAGGGTGATGCAGAGATCATGGAGGGGTGTTGCTTACTGGCTTGCTTCCCTGGCTTGCTCAGATGGCTTTCTTATAGAACCCAGGAGCACCAGCCCACCAGCCATGGGTGGCACTGCCCACAAAAAGCTGGGCCCTCCCCCATCAATCACTAATTAGGAAAATTCCCTATAGTCTTACCTACAGTCTGATCTTGTGGAAGGCATTTCTCAATGAAGGCTCCCTCCTCATTGATGACTTTAGCTTGTGTCAAATTGAATTTAAGACTAGCTAGTTTAGGCCAGTCATGGTGGTGCCTGCCTTTAATTCCAACACTTGGGAGGCAGAGGCAGTTGGATCTCTGAGTTTAAGGACAGCCTGATCTTCAGAGTGAATTTCAGGATAGCCTTGACTACACAGAGAAACCCTGTCTTCCCCCACCCCACCAAAGAAAAAGTGTTATTTAGCCAGGCAGTTGTGGAGCACACCTTTAGCCCCAACACTCAGAGAAGCAGAGGCAGGCAGATCTCTGTGAGTTCTAAGCCAGCCTGGTCTACAAAGTGAGTTCCAGGACAGCCAAGGCTACACAGAGAAAACCTGTCTCAAAAAAAAGTACCCAGTGTGTGAAGGTATGCAAGCAAGCACACACATACACAATTAAAAATAAAACGAATTGGTATGAGATGCAAATATAATTATAGAGCTGATACTCACTATTTACTCTTTAATGACAAAGTGCTACATAAATATGCAGCTCTTACTTTTCCATCTTCTAGCCCATTATCCCATGTGGAATGTTTCTCCCGTGCTGGTCGTCAGGTTCCCTTGAACTAGTCACTTGTCATTTTTTACTTAAATTAATATGGTAAAATGGGAATAAAAGGTGATGATGTCTATATGCTTCCAGAACTGTTCTAAAATACTAGGAAGAACGATAGTACCCACATGGAAGACCTGGAGAAAGCAAAGGTTCTTCTTGCCTCAGCTTCCCAGGTGCAGAAATTCCAGGCATGCACCACTACATCTAGCTCAAAGCAAGTGTTCTTGCATGTGTATAAAAACAGAAATCCTTAAATCCATACATAGTTAAGTGGAAACGAGTTCACTTCTTTTAGTGAGTGTAAACCAACAGAACTCAAAGAAATATCTTCTTGAAGTTTCAAAAAATTGTTTCTTTTTAAGATAAGCGTATGATTGTTGGGAGTTGGGGAAACAACTCAGTCAGTAAAATGCTCTCTACACAAAAGGTCCTTAGACTGGATCCCCAGCACTCAGAAACAAAGTCTGGCTCACTTTTTTAATATGTGCAGGACCTAGGTTCAGTACCTGCACCTAAAAGCAGGTGAGGAGGCACAATGACACATGCCTGTAATCTTAGCACTGGGGAAACAGAGACAAAAGAATCCCTGGGACTTGCTGGCCAACAGAATAGTTGAAGCAATTAGCTCCAAGTTCAGTGAGAGACACTGTCTCAAAATATAAGGTGGGGAACCATTGAGGAATATCTCTGACATCAAACTCTGTCCTCCACACGCATCCGTATTCACACACATATACATGCTCACACACACATATACACATGCATATACACCACACATACAAAATTTAAAAAGCCAAAACAACAATAAAAAATTAAGCAATGCCATAATTTCATGAAGTCAATATAGGAAAGTCTTTACTCCATGTCATTTCGGTTAAAATTATACATAAGTTTGAGATGGGCTTAGAAAAAGTAATGTGAGATCAGGACATAAAAAAATGAGAACTTCTTAGTATCTTACCACTCCGGAAATTAATATCACTCTTAACATAAATTATTTCATTATATTTTATAATTTATTGAATTTATATCCTGGTTATAGTCCCCTCCCTCATCTCTTCCCTGTCCCACCCTCCCTCTTCCCCAGTTCCCTTCCCCTAGTCATAATTTTAAAGATTTTCTTCATAATAGATATGTGAAATAACTCATAAAAGCCCTGGAGATGTGACTTTGATTGAGACTGAAGATTCATTCAGCAAGATGTCCTGTGTTGGCCCAATACATAATATGAATTCTGAAGAAAATGTTAAAATTATGTATGAAGTTCATCAAAAAGACAGAATGGAATTACTAGTATGACACAGCAATTGTACTTCTGGAGTACACCACAGTACATTTTGTGCTACTATACCAACGACAACAATCATGATAGTATATTTTAAAACTTTTTGCCAAACATATTAGCACATGCTTGCAATCTAATCATTCAGAAGGGAGAAGCAAGAGGACGGTGAGTTTAAGGCCAGCCTGATCTCAAAAAGGGTATATTTCCTAAGAAATCTATTTCTTACAATTCCAGGCACTGGATGGGTGTGGTGGTTTATACCTAGAGTCCCAACACTTGGAAATCTAAGAATAGTGGTTTGCCTTGAGTTCATGGACAGCCTGGGCTACATAGTGAAATCTAAGCCAGGCTGGGTTAAAAGTAATACCCTGTCTCAAAAAAACCCAAATGAAAAATTCTACACTCTGGGAAGGCAAAAATGAAGGTACTGAAATACTTGGTGTCTGGTGGGAGTCTGGATCTACTTTCAGGATGGTATCTTTAATCCTGCATCCTCCAAAGGAACAGAATGCTCTGTCCTCATGCTGCAGAAAGCATAAGGGGAAGAGGGAGACTTTACCCATTAAGAACCTTAAGACCTGAACGCCTCCCCTAAAAACCATACCTTTCAGTGCTGTTGTGTTAAAAAGTAAGTGTACACCGTATGAATTTTAAGTGACACATTCAGACCACAGCAGAGCAAATACCCAAAACAAATGACAAAGACATTTGTACATCCATGCTCTCACAGCAGCATCTTTACTCAACAGCAAAAACGTGGAATACATAAATGAATAAGTATAATTTGGCATATGCACACAATTTAGCCTTTAAGAGGAATAAACATGCACTCTTCCCAAAGTTTGGCCAAGAGTCTCAGTATCTCCTTTGATATCTTGAAGGATCCTGTCCTGTTCCCTGTCTTCTCCTACTTCTGATGTCTATCTGTTTGTCCTTCTGAGTGAGGATTAAACATCTTCCCTAGGATCCTCCATGTCATTTAGCTTCTTTAGGATTATAGATTTTAGTATGTTTATCCTATATTATATGGCTAATATCCACTTATAAGTAAGTATATACCGGGTGTGTCTTTCTGCTTCTGGGATACCTCACTCAGGATGATCTTTTCTAGATCCCACCATTTGCCTGCAAATTTCGTGATTTTCTTGGTTTTAATTGCTGAGTAGTATTCCATCATGTAAATGTACCACAATTTCTGTACCCATTCCGCAACTGAGGGGCATCTAGGCTATTTGCAGCTTCTGGCTATTATGAATTAAGCTGCTATGAACATAGTTGAGCAAATGTCCATATTGAATGGTGGGGCATCTTTTGGGTATATGCCCAGGAGTAGTATAGCTGGTTCTTGAGGTAGCATTATTCCTAATTTTCTGAGAAAGTGCCAGATTGATTTCCAAAGTGGTTGTACAAGTTTGCATTCCCACCAACAATGGAGGAGGGTTCCCCTTTCTCCACAACCTCTCCAGCATGCATGGAAGAAAAGCGAGATAGAAAGACCTGGAGGGGACAGGAACTCCACAAGGAGACCAACAGAGCCAAAAACCCTGGGCTCAGGGGTTCCTGCAGAGACTGATACTCCAACCAAGGACCATACATGGAGAGGACCTAGACCCCTGCTCAGAGAAAGCCCATAGGCTGCTCATTTTCAAAGTGGGTTCCCTAATAAGGGGATCAGGGGCTGTCTGTGACATGTGTCCGGCTCTTTCTTCATCTCCCCCTGTGGGGTGCAGCCTTGCCAGGCCACAGAGTAGGAGGATGCAGCCATCACTGATGAGACCTGATAGGCTAGGATCAGAAAGAAGGGGAGGAGGTCTTCCCTATCAAGGTACTAGGGAAAGGGCATGGGGGAGAAGGAAGGTGGGTAGGACTAGGAGGAGAAGAGGGAGGGGGGGATACAAAGTGAATAAATTGTTATAGATAGATGATAGATAGATAGATAGATAGATAGATAGATAGATAGATAGATAGATAGAT
>NW_026589447.1:2647241-2651317 GCF_907164565.1 Psammomys obesus | reverse complement strand
GATAGATAGATAGATAGATAGATAGATAGATAGATAGATAGATAGATGATAGATAGATATTTAACAAAGGTCACAACATCATTGCAAGCTAAATAAAGAAGGGCAAATACTGTATAATTATACTTATATGAGATACTTAGAGTAGTCAAAATCTTAGTGACAGAAAATAGAATAGCAATTGTCAGAAGCAGAAGGCAGAGGGCAATCAGAAGCGTTTGTTTAATGAGGATAAATTAACTTTACAAGATGAAAAGAATTCTAGACAATTCATCATGTTGATATCTGCACAGCACTGTGAATGTATTTAATACCACTCAACCCATATACTTGAAAACAGTGAAATGTCTAGGGTATAAGTCAATAGCATGCACTAGATGAGTTTCAGACCCATAACTGGGCATGGGAGAAAAAAAAAATGACTACGACAGTACTTTTTATGTTGTATCTATTTTACCACACATTAAAACTATTTATCAGCTCATGCCTATAATCCTAGCAGTTCAAAGGCAGGAAAATCAACAAACTGATGGCAGCCTGAGCTACACAGTGAACCCCCATCTCCAAAAAAAAAAAAAAAGAAAGAAAAGAAAAGAAAAGAAACAGAAATAGAGTGGAGGTTGGTGGACATACCTATAACTCAAATCATGGAAGATGGTTCCAGGAGGATCAGGAGCTCTCAGCAAACCATGGCTACATAGTGAGTTACAGACTAGCCTGGGCTACCATGAGACCCACCTCCTCAATAAACAAAACAACTATTTATCAGACAATGTTTAACATAGCCTCTTTCCTGTACACATTAAAAGTAAGAGTAAAAAAAAAAGTGAGAGTGAAAAAGACTATTCCATAAACTGAGAAGAATTTGCTTAACACAGTTCAAACAAAGGCAAATGAGGATACCACCTAAACTATCTACTTGAGCCCTGAAAAGAGAAGGTGGAAAGTTGGTATAGACTTTCATTTGAAACTGTTAATTCACTATCCAATATTAATCTTTTGGAGCATTTCTGATAGTAGGATAGTAATGAATATTCCTGGTTCACAATCACACCTTAGCCACTATGTCCCACCACTATTGAAAGGGCTACTGCAACGATTGTAAACCAAGCAAGAAGCAAAGGGAAAGACAGCAAGTGAAACAGTCTTCCATCACAGTGAAGTTACTCCTTTCCAGCTTGTTTAGGTCTGGTGCAGAACAAATCTCTTGTGGGGT
The DNA here is from genome assembly GCF_907164565.1 of Psammomys obesus. Taxonomy (NCBI): domain Eukaryota; kingdom Metazoa; phylum Chordata; class Mammalia; order Rodentia; family Muridae; genus Psammomys; species Psammomys obesus. Next base: position 2,650,104 of record NW_026589447.1, on the reverse strand, counting down.
TTTTAATTACTTCTATAACACCTGGGGCACAGTAAAAAGTTCAAAAAGAGGCCAGGTTTCTAGAGACAGTGTCTGTCTATTCTTTGAATGCAGTTCTCCGAACATTGCAATTAGTGTCTCCTAGCCCTGCTTTATGAGGAAAAGTAACTGCAAGATAATATCACACCTTGGAGAGAGTAGGCAGATTCAAAGACTCCATGCTGGGGAAAGTCTCATTCCCTCCACATCCACAGCACATACTAATGCTAATATGCTCTTTCTCCAAGACAACCCCACCTGCCTGGAAAATCCACACTACAACTATGTACCCTTCCCTGCCCACACCAAGGTACTTTGGTTCAACTTCAGCTCTAACGTAGCAGGTAAATTTTAATGTGATCTCCTTCCTTTCTTTTCTTCCGGTTTATCTGTTCCTGGGTTTACTAGATTTTTTTTTAAATTACCATAAACAGATTGTTACTATTTCTTTCATTAGCTAAACAATCCCAGATAAAACAGTGTACTTTGAATTGCTACATGCCACTTCCATTGACTTTTTAACCCAATCTCTCAATTTGAGAAGAAGAAAGCCATTGGCTGATAAGGGTGAAGAAAGTCCCTCTCATGAAGTGACAGGAACAAAAGGAAAGGGAAGGATGATGGCTAAGAAGCGAAACAGACAGCCTCATCCCATTATCAACATGGCCACTGCCTCTGTGAATCCTTTGACAAGCCATGTAACTGCTTGAGGTCTCAATTTATAGCCTAGAAAAACAAGGTTCTCTAATGCACTCAAATCAAATAAAGAATGCTGAGTACCAGACACTGTGTTAGGAACTTTGTCAATTCCAAAAGATTGTCCCCTTTCTCAGTACAACACTGGAGATATACCAGCCCACTACAAATGGCTGGGGGTAGGGGAGTGTTTACAGGGAAGGAGACACACCAATATTTGTGTGAGAATAAGGCTGACTTGATATGATGCCCTAGGAAGGCTATCTAATCTCTTTGTACTTTACTATCACTCAATTATCCACAGGGCCCTATGATATTTACACTCATGTTCCTTTGCTTGTCACTTCCTAAAATGTACACTGGAATTTTCAAAGCATGTTGTACATATAACTCCAGCTGAGTTATAACTCCAATTCTAGCCACTTGAGTTTATAACATTAACACGACCATAAATATATGCATAAGTATTTGAATAGTTTATTAAGAACTTTTAAGTCTGAGGATATAATTTAACACTTGCCTAGCACGTGCACAGCCCTGGATTCAGTCCACAGCACTGCAGAGATGCAGGGTAGATGCAGGTATTATTTTCAACTACATTACCTCGTACTTATTCAATGACTTCATGAAGCCGGTACTACTGTCTCCAATTACAACTGAGAAAACTGTGACTATAAGAAACCAATAGAATCCAGGGAGGTATTCCAGGAGGTAAAGTGCTTATAATGCAAGCATGAAAACCCGAGTTTGGATCCCCAGTAGCCATACAAAGCCTAGAAATTGTGACAGACATCCGGATCCACAGTACTGGGGAGAGAGGATGAGCAGGCAGCCTATCTAAATATTTGAGGCTGCATCCTCATCCTCAGCCAGGTCCAGGCCCAACAGCAAAGGAAGAGTTAGCTCCAAATAGATAGATGTGTTCCAGGTTCAAGGAAAGACACTGTCTCAAAAAAACAAAAACAAAAACAAACAAACAAAAAAAAAAAAACAAGGTGGGGAATAACTGAGGGAGACACCTGCCATCCACACACCCACAAGAACACATGCACATATGTCAACACACAAACACACATGCACACGCACACAAAGTACATCACTGAGCAAATGTCACCAGGCAAGTCCACAGCCCAGGTCTGCAGGCTTCCAAAGGAAATCTTGATTTCCGCAAGGTTATTATGCTAAACCATGTCATTCCTTGCTAATAAGCTTAATTTCCCATATAGCACATATGCTGAAATAGAAGATTAGAAACTCAACTTCAGCCAATTCCATGGCTTCAACTATTTCCATCCCAAATACCCTATAAGTACATGAGATAAACAAAAAGCAAATACGTAATTGAGGCCTTCAGGTTTAAAAGTTAGAAATTCTTCTAGCCAAATAGTTTGAAGTGCTCACCAAATACTGAAGTTACTGGAGGAAAAAATCCACAAGGCAACAATCTAACTCTATGTCTTCTCCAGCTCTCAGGTTGGGGACAAGGCTTGACTCTGTGACCTCCCAGAACCTCTTCTAAAATCAGTTTTCTATTCTCTCTGCCCTGTTTACAAAGAAAAACCTGAGATTATTCTCTCACACTAAGCTTTAGAGTACAGCTCACTCCATATCAGTAAAGTTATCAGAGATAACATAAACTGTCACACTTCAAGAAAAAAAAATCTTATCAAATCATACCAAAATAACTCAACTGAAATAAAAATCATACAATCAAACAGTAACTGAAGAAACTGAGAGGTTATCCATCGATTCCTTTTCTTTAGGCCTCAGTGAAATATTATCTGGCCAGTTGCAAAACAGTCTGCCTGGGCAGTGTGCCCTGTGGTGACTTCTGTGGTTCCTGTCCCATGGACTTCACTTTTTGTTATATTACATCATTGTTAACTAAAAAGGGATCTGCTGTCTGGCCTCTTGACGAATCAGAAGTTTCAAAGCTTATCAAAAAGAGAAAAAGATCCCCTGTTAGCTTGTGACATAAAGAGTGTTGAACATTGAGAGCAGAGGTGCAGGCTGCTTCTATATCACCTTAATTGAACAGTTCATCCCAGAGCTCAAAGTTCCAAAGCAATAGACAACTACATAACTATACTATATCCAAACCAGAAGGAAGGAAGGAAGGAAGGAAGGAAGGAAGGAAGGAAGGAAGGAA
>NW_026589447.1:2637398-2647231 GCF_907164565.1 Psammomys obesus | reverse complement strand
GAAGGAAGGAAGGAAGGAAGGAAGGAAGGAAGGAAGGAAGGAAGGAAGAAATATTTTTATACTAGAGAACCACTGTGTTTTTGAGTGGGCACTGGGGAAAGCAAAACCCGCTTTTTTTATCAGAACTGAGAACTGACAGCTATATTATGCCTCAGGGTGGGAACTAAGAAAACATTGCTTAGTGGCAACACTTTGCCCACTCAAATGACAAAACACTTAGGAGTGCCACCTTGATACCAAGCATTCATACTGTATGAGGAAGTAGGCTATTTCTAGAAGCACTCCCTTGCATACCTTACTACACAAGCCCAGCTAACACCAGACACATTCAAGGAATTAGATGCCTTGCCAGACCCAAGCACAGCCAATCAACATTGTTGTGTTTATTTCAGTCTTGTTAGTGCTACTGTTTCTTGGATTCAATGAACTAATTCTGCATTCTGCCTTATCAACTACCACTGATATAAAATCAAAGGAGTAAGCTTATATATTAAAAATTTGTTTTCTAGAAAAGTAAATATTATTTTTAAAAACTGGGTGTGGGGTAAGATTTGGCCACTTGCCATATCATGCTGACCCCTGTTTTAGTACACAGAGAGAAAAAGAATCTCCAGAAAAAAAAAATGACTACTCTTTACCCCCTTTCCTTTATTCCTAGGACTTTCAACAAAGAGCAAAAGAGGAACAATGCAAAAGCTATGAAGTTTCCCCCAACCAATTATTCTCAAAGATAAAAGCTACAAAACATTTCAAAGCTAATGACAGCGATGCATTCAATTTCTCATCACCATTAAACAACAAGAATCTTCACAGATTCAATGGACAGAACAAGACTACATTTATCTTTTTTGCCAAGAGGATGATAGGATTTTTTATATTAAACAATTTTTCTTGATTTTTGTATTGTCCTCTTACCTATGCTTCTCTAATGCTAGAACTATAGGTATGCACCACCACACCTGGATTTTGAGCATCAGGATATTTAGAAAATTGTGTGCAATGGATTATTATTCAGCCAGAAAAGACAAAGTGCTATCACTTGTGACAATGATAAGATTAATGGAACAGACCATGTATGGATATAACCTAGAACCTCTGCTCGGATGTAGCCCGTGGTAGCTCAGTAACCAATTGGTTTCCCATAGTAAGGGGAACAAGGACTATTTCTAACAGGAACTCAATCGGAGGCTCTTTGACCACCCCCCAAGGGAGGAGCAGTCCTGTTAGGCCACAGAGGAGGACTTTGCAGCCAGTCCTGAAGATACCTGATAAAACAGGATCAGATGAATGGGGAGGAGGTCCCCCCCATCAGTGGACTTGGAAAGGGGCAGGGTGGAGATGAGGGAGGGAGGGTGGGATTGGGAGGGAATGAGGGAGTGGGATACAGCTGGGATACAGAGTTAATAAAATGTAACTGATAAGAAAACATAAAATTAAAAAAAAAGATTAATGGAACAGGAAGGCAGTACACAGCATGAAATAAGCTGTGTACAGAAAAACAAACAAAACATGTTCTTGTTTATTTGTGAAAGCTAAAAAGTTTACTTCAAACTGAAAGGAACAGAATACTAATTATTAGAGACTAAAAAGGGGTGAGGGGAAGGAAAATGGGAGGAAATCAAATGATGAGCACCAAAATACAGGTAACAGGAATAAGTACTATTCTACAGCACATTGGGGAGACTATAGCTCACAGTGTTATTGAATATATTATAATGAACTAGAAGACAGTACTCAGTGTCTCCACATATCAAACACTTTAATACACTGAAACTTACTTACCCTTATTTGATCAGAGTGTACTGTATCTAAGGAATGAACTATCACACTGTAGCCCATAAACACAGTTATTAAACGTTAACTAAAAAGAAAGAAAAATAAATATCATATTATTAACTCTTGCTTGGCTCATAAACTCAGATGCATACCATGAGAAAGCTGACAGCCACAACTGAACAGAAGTTTCCAGAATAGGCAGAAGCTACTGGAGGTCCACACATTAGCAACAGCAACAGCAACAGCATCTAACTCCTTAAAGGTGAAACCAACACGCAACTGTCTCGCTCTCGTTCTCGCACTCTCTCTCTTTCTACTCAAAATTCTCCCTGGAGAAAAGAGCAACTACACAAGTGCTGCCTTGCCCAGTGGGCAATTGAGTGCTTCAATCAGCCAGATCTTGCTGGACTTGTTAGACCTGACCCAAAAGCAACAATTGCTTCAGTAATGATGCCAGGCATAGGCTAGCTAGCACAAAGCTGCCTACTGCAGTGGAAATCCCTATAAGGGGGGCACTGTTCCAAAACCATGCTAATTATCCCCGGACTGCCAAGGAAGTAGGAACTGATTAACAGCACATGGGTAAGAGGAAAGCAAAGGAGTAGTTCTAAATTCCTCTATGGATTACAGATAGTTCCTCTTTGAATGAAAGCTGTGTATCATGTGGCAGCAAAGGATCTGGAAGACTTGAGAAATCACAGTTTGAAGTGGGGCAGATGAATTGTCAAAGTGAGATGGTTAGCTAAGATAGTAAATGAAAAACCAAGGCACAGTAAGGAAAGGTGCCTGAAAGGGCCTCCTAGGCCTCCAAGGGGCTTGCAGAGAGCAGGAGCTGGCAGCATAATACCCTGATAGAGTGCCAGAAGTGCGAAAGCTGCATAAGGAGAGGGTATGAGGAGCAGAAGACTGAGTGAAGGAAGGCTAGAGAGATCTGGAAGAATCAAGCAATTACAGGAAGGAGACAAAGATGTCACAAACTTAAACAAGGCAAAACTTCTGACTCCTAAGACAGAGTGATCTAGCAGGCAATAAAAATAAAGCCCTCAGAATCCAGATTAGGGTTTAGAGTCCAGATTGCTGCCCTGACTAACTCTGAGAAAATGACTAAATTTTAATTCCATCATCAATACAACAGGGTCTTTTGCTTTGGGTTATTTTTCATGTATAACAACCAAATGCCCTGCCTGATTAACTTATGTGATTGTGAGATCACAGGTGAAACTCTGACGGACTGGAAAATACTATTTAAAAAATCTACATAAGCTTTTGCAAGGTGCTGGTAATAACACACAAGGCCTCATGCATGCTAGGCATGTGCTCCACCACTGAGCTAAATCCCAGCACCTTGTGTGTGTGTGTGTGTGTGTGTATGTGTGTGTGTGTGTGTGTGTGTGTGTGTCACCATTGTGTGTGGTATAGCCACAAGTCCATCTGAAAATTTCAAGTAATATTCGTTAATCCCCAAACTTAATAATTTGTACACAGTGGAAATTCTCAAAAAAAAAAAATCAAAAGAACCTGATACTGACTAGTGCAGCAATGTTAAAGACATATTTAAGTTCACCAAACACTAGTTACCTCATCTATGGACTGCAGGTAATAACAGTACCTTCTAGGATTAAGTAGAAGAATGCATGTGAAATGACCTTATCAGAAAGAACATGAGGTTAGTTGGGTAGGGAAGTGGGAGAGGATCTGAGAGAAGTTGGAGAGTGGCAAGGAAAAGAATATGATCAAAATGCATTGTATGACAAAGAATGAATAACACCATCATCTAAAGTTGTCTAATTATAAATATAAAAAAGCATTATAAAGTACTTTCCAAATGGTAGTTTGCACTCTCACCTACATCAAAATCCACATGCAGGATCACAAACACAAACACACCCCTTTAACTTGTTACCCAAAACACTGTTATACTTAAACTCTAACTGGACTCTATTAGAATTCCTTCTCCCTCACTCACAGATTGAGAGTGGTCAGTTAGAGAAATTCTCTGAATCATCTGTCACACAAGGTTCTGGCATACAAAAATCAACCAAAAAACCTACAGCTTTTTAATTTTTATTATTAGTTACATTTTATTAACTCTGTATCCCTCTCCCTCATTCCCTCCCAATCCCACCCTCATTTCCACCTTGCCTCTTTCCAAGTCCACTGATTGGGGAGGACTTCCTCCCTTTCATCTGACCCCATTTTATTAGGTATCTTCAGGACTGGCTGCAAAGTCCTCCTCTGTGGCCTAGCAGGACTGCTCCTCCCTGCAGGGGGGGGGGGAATCAAAGAGCCTCCGATTGAGTTCCTGTTAGAAATAGTCACTGTTCCCCTTACTATGGAAAACCAATTGGTTACTGAGCTACCACGGGCTACATCCGAGCAGAGGTTCTAGGTTATATCCATACACGGTCCTTGGTGGAGTGTCAGTCTCAGAAAAGACCTCTGTGCCCAGATATATTTGGTCCTTGTGGAGCTCCTATCCTTTCCACGTCATAATAACTCCCCCTTCTTTCATATGATTCCCTGCAGTCTGCCAAAGGTTTGGTTATGAGTCTTAGTATCTGCTTTGATACACTGCTAGGTAGAGTCTTTCAGAGACCCTCTGCAGTAGGCTCTTGTCCTGTTCCTTGTTTTCTCCTACGTCCAATGCACATCCCATTTGTCTTTCTAAGTGAGGATTGATCATCTTACCCCAGGTCCTCTTTCTTGTTTATCTTCTTTAGGTGTATAGATTTCATTATGTTTGTCATATCTTATAGGTCTATATAAGTGAGTATATACCATGTTTGTCTTTCTCCTTCTAGGATATGTAACTCAGGATGATCTTTTCTAGATCCCACCATTTGCCTGCAAATTTCATGATTTCCTCCTTTTTGATTGCTGAGTAGTATTCCATTGTGTAAAAATACCACAATTTCTGTACCCATTTCTCTGTTGATGGACATCTGGGTTGTTTCCAGTCTTTTTTTAATTATTTTTTTTTATTAATTACAATTTATTCACTTTGTATCCCAGCTATAGACCCCACCCAAATCCCCTCCCAGTCCTACCCTCCCTTCCTCATCTCTTCCTATGTTCCTCTCCAAGTCCACTGACAGAGGAGGTCCTCCTCCCCTTCTATCTGACCCTAGCTTATCAGGTCTCATGAGGACTGGTTGCACTCTCTTCCTCTGTGGCCTGGAAAGGCTTCTCCCCCCTCAGGGGGAGGTGATAAAAGAGCCAGCCACTGAGTTCATGTCAGAGATAGTCCCTGTTCCCATTACTAGGGAACCCACTTGGACACTGAGCTGCCATGGGCTACATCTTCTAGGTTATCTCCATGCATAGTCCTTGGTTGGAGTATCAGTCTCAGAAAAGACCCCTGGGCCCAGATTTTTTTGGTTCCGTTGCTCTCCTTGTGGAGCTCCTGGCCCCTCCAGGTCTTTCTATCTGTCCCTTCTTTCATAATATTCCCTGCACTCTGCCCAAACTTTGGCTATGAGTCTCAGCATCTGCTTTGATAAAATGCTGGGTAGAGTCTTTCAGAGGCCCTCTGTGGTAGGCTCCTGGAAGAAAACAGGGAAAAACCTACAGCTTTAACTTCAGACTCACTGAAACTTCCCTTACTCCATTCCAGCAGATATGTGAAATGTGTGGTTGTATCCAGGCCCACACTGAAAAGGTATTCTTGGCTGATGCACTAACAAAACTCTCACAAGGTGAAAATACTGAAAATAAAAATGCAGTTCAGCAAACACAAGTGGGTAAAGAGCAGATACATTCAGTGTGTGCTGTCATACACAAAGTATGGCAATAAGACAGACAGTACTGATTCTGTGATTAACTGGTTCTAGGATATGTATTGGCCCTCTATTTCTTCATTTGAAATATGAAAGAGTTTAATGAAATGCCACAAAGGCCCTTTACACAGTATGAGTCTACTTTTGGCAAGACACTGCCCACTGGTGAAAAAACAAGGGGACTGGGGCACCGTAATACAGGCCTGTCATAGCAGAAGGATCATGAGTTTGAGTTGTGGCTGGGTTGCCCAGTAAGACACTGTCAGAAAAGAAAGGAAGAGGAAAAGGAAGGAAGGGGAGGGAAGGGAGTCAGGTGCAATGGCCCCTGCATCCCAGCTATTCAAAATGCTAAGGTAGAAGAATTTCTGGAGGTCAGCCTGGGCAATATGGTGATATGGTGATATAGAAACAAGGGAAAGAATGAAAACCGTTTAAACAGCATCTGTTTTTCACAAAGGTAAAACAAACAAAATGCCACGAAACCCCAGTTTTCTTCACCCTTCCATTCTACCAGCAAAACTATGCCAGCCCTGGATGAGCTGCCTGACAATTAGCACACTGCTCCTTCTTCTTTCCCATCGAGTACCATTCACAAACATCCCACAGTGCTTGAAAAGTTAGGCATGCACTTCTGAAGACGGCCTCACAAAATCAACTGAATGGGGGATGGCCATGTAGGTGTCCCAAGGACAAGAAAAATTCAGCATGTCAACTCTGCAGGGACTTATAACTCTCCTGTTTCTGATTTTTTTTTTTTTTCTGCTCTAAAGAAAAATTTTAAGGGCAACTGCAAAGCACCTCTCTGGACTTGTTACTCACTGTCCTTTCCCTCCCCCAGCTAATAAATTAAAGATGGGTGAATTCAGCATTAGTCTCCAGCTGTCCACTGCCACATGTATAGTACATCTTTTTCCACTCACAGAGAAATACATTTCCACAACAGCCTGGCTCTGAAAAGAGATTTGGAAGCTGAAGTGTGGCCCTCCTGCTTCTGGAAAGTCTTTAATGAAAACCTTTTGCAAAAGAACCGCCTTTCGTGAAGTTCCTAATATGGAACTGTACAGTTGGGCCTACAGTTGGGCTTGCCACTTGTGAGAAATTCCACACTGCCCTAGGACAAAAATAATGTAGGGAGAGGAGAGGAATTTGTCACCCATGAGTAATGCCACACATTTCTCAGCGTATACTATCCACTACATCAAAATCAGCTGTTTGTATTAAGATGAGCAGAGAAGATGGGAGGGCCCTAGAACTGTCCTACTAGCTTCTCTAGACTTCTAGGGAAGGAACAAAAAGAGCATGTGTCACACAACCAAGATCTATTACCATTCTTCTGTAACAACAAAAGAAAACACCCTCACATGCTAATTAGGGTGGAGTGAGACTGCTCAACAGGGAAAACTCCGGATCTCAGCCATGATACAAGCAAAGAATAAAGGAAAACTTTCCACTAATACAGTATCTCACTGCCAACTGGTAATTCCCAGGCCCCAACAAAGGGCATCCAGACAGACTGAAGCAAGGTACCCGCTTCAGAGTACAGTGCAGAATGTACCTAGAATGGGAAACCAGAAAAATCTCATTCTAGTCCCAAATTGGGCTCTAGCTCCTAGTCAGTGAAGGAGTGATTCTCTTGACTTCCTTTTTCCTGGATATGCAGCCAGTACTACACATGTGAATCTTTCAAAACAAGATTTCAAGACTGACAGAAGGAAGAAATGAAGACAAAGCTAAATATAAGAGATAAGTACTTCTGTTTTTCAAATACAGTGCTCAGTGTGTGTTTTACACACAGCTCAAACAAAGATACTAATGTGCCATAAAATTCAACCAGTGTACAAGTAGGTGGGTTCTACTATACTCACAGAGCCGTACAACCACCATCATACTGTAATTTAAAACTGTTCACAACCCCAAACAAGATACTCTTCACCCACTGGTAATCACAATACATGTTAACCTGCCAAATCTAAGCAAATACTAACCTGGCAATAAGCTAGTAGCTTGGCTTTTCTGGATATGCCATATGAACAAAATTGTAAATAATATGTCGTTGATAAATGGCCTTCCATTGTCTATTTATTTACCTCTCAGTTAATGGACATTTAGGTTACTCCCCATTTTGGGTCATTATAAATAATAATAATTCTAGAGTTTTGCTGGGGGAATAGATGATAGACAGATGATATAGTAGAATTGTTCATTTATGGAGTAATTGCTTAATCATTTTTAAAGAACTGCCAAATACTAGCAGCTAAACTTTCCAAGTGGCTATAACATGTAATGCATACCAACAATAAATAAGGGTTCCAAATGCTCCAGTAATACTTTGGTTTTGTTATTATAGCCATCCTAGTTGATGAGATGTGATATTGTGGTTTTTACTTGCATTCCCCAGAAAAATGATTTTAAGCCAAGCTTCAGGGTGCAAAAGTAACACACTAGTAAATTCTTTCCTTCCAGTATGTGGATTCTGGGGGTGGAATGCAGGTCGGCAGGCTTGGAAAAAAGCACCCTTTCCTACTGAGCCATTTCACTGGACTCAACTGGTCATACTTTTAAGGTTTATCTTTGTTGCCATTTATTACATTTATTTATTCATTCTTTCATTTGTGTGTGTATGTGTATGTGTCTGGGTACATACATGATGCAACATGCATGTGGATGACAGAGGAATACTTACTGGAATCTCTATTCTCTCTTTTCACCACATGGGACCTCAAGATGGAAACCCAGCAGTCAAGATTGATGTTAAATGCCTTCACCAGTTACCTGCCCTTATTTTGTTTTGTTTTATATAGCAGAATCTCAAATTACCCAAAAGCCTTGAATTAACTATGTGGGTGATGATGACCTTGAGCTCCTGACCTTCCTGCCTCATACTCATGAGTGCAGGTATGTCTACCTATGCTTGGCTACCTCTGTCATTTTTAATTGGATTATTTTTCCTTTAATTGAATTGTAAGCATTATTCACATACATATACATATATGTGTATAAAGTTGTATGTGTGCTACCAAGCATAGCTTTTAAGTTTTTCCTTCTTGTGGAGGCATATTTAAACCTCTAGACAGGATAATTGGGCTCTAATCTTCTTTTCTGAATGACATTATTTCTACAAAATGATTTATGCCAACTTACCTATTTTACCTTTTGTCACTTGGCATCACAAATAAGAAATCACTATCTGATCCAAAGAAACATCACTTTCTTTCAAGAGTTTTACAATATCAGTTGTTACTGCTAAGTATCTGATCCATTTTAGTTAAATTGTGTATGTGTGTGCTTGGTTGGTTTTGGATTTTGGTTTTTTGGGGTTGTTTTTGTTTTGTTTTTGGAGACTGGGTTTCTCTGTGTAACAGAGCCCTAGCTGTCCTGGACTATATTTGTAGGCCAGGATGGCCTTGAACTCACAGAGATCCACCTGCCTCTTCATCAGCTAATAGTGCCGGGATTAAAGTCATGTGCCACCATGCCCAGCCAATTTGTCTGTGTTTTAACAAGGCCAGGATCCAACAACACTTTAGAGGATAATCTGTTGGGTTGATAACCTGTTGGTTGACACCAGCTGTTGTCTCTTCTCTTCACTCACTGATAAAATTCAATTGACTGTAAGTGGGAGATTTTATTCCCCAATACTGTAGTACACTGACCTCTTAAGTCTTTATTGGCGGCAATACATTTATTATCACAGCTCAACAAAATGTATTGAAATTGAGTGAGGGAAGATCTACAATTAAATTGTTTTTCAAGATGGAGGTGTCCCTTCCTTTTCATATTGTTAAAATGTTAATGCATTTTTGCCTAGTATGGTGATTCATTTCTCCCAGCACCCAGGACACTGAGGCATGAGGACTAGCACAAATTCAAAACCAACCTATATTACATGATAAATTCCAGGCTAGCCTGAGCTAAGCTATAAAACGCTAATGAATTTCTAAAATGAAGCTATCTAGCACTGTGCTAGAAAGTGTTAAATCTATAGATCATGTAGGTTATATTTATATTGTCATCATGGTAAATAGCCCTTTTTTTTTTTGGCCCAGTGGTGGTGGTAGTGATACACACCTTTGATCCCAGCATTTGGGAGGCAGAGACAGGAGAATCTCTGAGTTCAATGCCAGCCTGCTCTATGGAGTGAGTTACAGGATAGCCAAGGCTACACAGAGAAACCCTGTCTCAAAAAAGAAAAAAAAAAAAAACAGGAAAGAAGGAAGGGAAGGAGGGAGGGAGGGAAAGAAAGAAAGAAAGAAAGAAAGAAAGAAAGAAAGAAAGAAAGAA
>NW_026589447.1:2632605-2637388 GCF_907164565.1 Psammomys obesus | reverse complement strand
GAAAGAAAGAAAGAAAGAAAGAAAGAAAGAAAGAAAGAAAGAAAGAAAGAAAGAAAAGAAAGAAAACAAATACTGTCTTTTAAAAAGAGAAAACATTTTTCTTTCATACAATATATTCTGATTACAGTTTCCCTGGGCTAGATGTTTTGGCTTTGGACAACATTTACTTGGGCCTGATTTTATAGTTTCAGAGGTTTAGTCTATCATCCTCATGGCAGAAAACATGGCAACATCCAGGCAGGACATGGTGCTGGAGAAGCCAAGAATTCTACATCTTGATCCAAAGGCAGCCAGGAGACTTGCATTCCACACTTAGTGAAGCATGAGCATATGAAACCTCAAAATCCACCCCCACAGTGATACACTTCCTCTAACAAGGCCACACCTACTCCAACAAGGCCACACCTCTTAATAGTGCCACTCTCTGTAGGCCAAGCATTCAAACACATGAGTCTATGGGGGCCAAACCTATTCAAATCATCACAATATATAAGCAAGAAATGTCTAAGGTGAAAAAATAAAATAAAATGCCTAGAAAAAGCACTGTCACACACACAACCCTCTAAAAATAGCATTGAGTTTGTTTTGTGGTAGCCATCTACTGCTGGGCATTTTTGGACCTGGCCTTACGTGTGGTTTGTGTGCCCAGTGATACTCTGCTGGAGTAATTTTTTTTTTTTTATTTGCAAACAGTTATCAACTGGAGATAGCTTCTGAGTGAAGGACAGGGGCTTATGTCTATTTCCCAGCATAGCACTGGGACCCCATCTGGCTTAGCCCTGTGAATGCTGCCACAGTCTCTGAGTTCATATGTGCATCAGTCCTGTTGTCTCTAGAAAGCCTTATTTCATTGGTGTCTTCCATCTCAAACTAGCCTTTAATTTCACTACCATGGAATCTTCCCCTTCAGTAGATCTTTTACCTCTTTCAATGATATTTGGGAGGCTGAGAATCAAACCCAGGGCCTTACTCATACTAAGCAAGCCTTCTTACCACTATACTTTATTCCCAGCTCTCAATGATGTCTTGTAATTCTCAGACTAAAGGTACTATAACTCTTCTAAATTCATTTGTAATTAGGCCAGCAAGATGTCTCAGAGAACGTACTGCCAGGCCTAAAGACCTGAGTTCAATCCCCAAGACACATGTGGTCAAAGGAGAGAACTGACTCCAATATCTTGTTCTCTGAGCTCTGTGTGCATGTAAGAAAACTCATATTCAAAAGTCAGAGATGCACTCAAGATCACACAGGTAGCTAGTAGCAGGCTTGGAAACAAACTATTCTCTCAGCAAAGCAGTCCATAAATAGGTACCAATCTGCCAAAGTGTAAACTGAAAAGTTACCCAAAGGTGACCTTAGTGTAAACATGTAAAATTTGTATCTTCAAATATATATGAAAGAGAAAAAAACAGTAATTAACTCTGAAAATAAAATAAAAGTATGGACTGTAAGAAAGAAGTTTTCTTTTAAAATATTAAGGCTATGCTATAAAAATTACATAAAATCTGCCACAACCATTTTATCAACTTCATATACATTTTTGGTACAGAATGCATCTGTGATGGTCAGTGTTCATTGTCAATTAGACACAATCTAAAATCACCGGGAAATGGGCTTCTGGCATGCCTGTGGTGAGTTATCTTGATTTAACTTCAGTGATTCCGAAAGATTCATCTTAATTGTTGACAGAAGCAGCCATGTGCAGGGGGTCCAGCACTGTATGGATGGAGAAAAGAACCTGAACAGCACCTCACATTCATTTTTCTTTGTTTCTGACTATGAATGTTATGTGCCCAGCTGCTTCAAGTTCCTACTTCCTTCACTTTCCCACCATGATGGATCGTACAGTAGCTAAAAGAAACCATTTCTCACTTAAGTTAATTTTGTCAGACTATTTTATCACAACAACATGAGAAGATTAACACAGCATCTTTGGAATTAATATTTTTTCCTTAAAGCCTAGGCTTACCTCAAAGTATGCATAGCCAAGGATGACCTTGAGCTCCTTATATGCCTGCCTCTACCTCACAAGTACTGGGATTACATATCCATGCCACTACCCCAGGCTAGATTCTCTTATTTATTTATTTTTGGTTTTCTAAGACAGGGCACATGAATCACAGGCTGGTCTCAAACTCACTATGTAGCTGAGGATGACCTTAAATTCCTGATCCTCCTGCCACCAATTGGGGTTACAGGCATATGTAATGTTAAAAAGTTTTCCCCAAATGCTTGTTTCACTGACTCTTTCTCTATGGCTGCTTTCACACAGCAGCAGAGTTAATTGCGAGTGAACGCATGGCCTGGAAACTTCAAATAGGTATAATATGATACTTTACAGACAAGGCTTACTGATCCTGAGCTATATAAAAATATATAGACAGTGATGGTGATACAGACCATACCTAGCTATTGTGGATCCTTTAAAACATGACTTTTATTAATCCAAAACAACATATACATAGTGCTTATGTGTGTTTTCAGACATGTTTTATATATACATTGTATTAGTCCTAGGTTTAAAAGACTAAATTTTGTTTTATTTTAGCTTAAATACTGTCATGTGCACTAAAATATTTTTTGTGAAAATTGATATACATAAATTCCATAAGTAGTTTAATCATTCCTTTCTGAAATTGTTTTTGTTGTTGTTGTTTTTTATGTATATGAGTGCTCTATCTACATATACACCGTCATGCCAGAAGAGGGCCCCAGATCATATTATAGATGGTTGTGAGCCACCCATGTGTTTGCTGGGAATTGAACTCAGGACTGGAAGAGCAGTCAGTGCTCTTAACCACTGAGCTATCTCTCCAGCCCTCTTTCTGAAATTGTTAAACTACAAGACGTAATGGAATTTTAGAAGAGAAAGCTACAGAGCTATATAGAAGATCTAATCCTTCCCCATTTTTATTGACACAAACCACATCATACCAGTCTACCTGGATGCTATGTCTAGTATCCTTTGCCATTATACTATAGCCCTCCCTCTGCTAAATCGCAAATAGTTTCTAGTCCTCAAAAACCTTTCTCCCTAAAGACTGTCATGCTCCATTTCCCTAGGATATGAAAGGCCAAGACTTGTTGGCTAATAAATCTAGATGATTTAGCTCAGAGACTACAATCCATTCAATCTAACCTACAAAAACAATTTGATTGTGTTGGAGATATAGCTCAATGGCACACTACTTCTAGACCATGCATGAGGACCTAGGTTCAATTTATAGCATGGCAAAAAAAAAAAATCTATCTATCTATCTTTCTTTCTTTCTTTCTTTCTTTCTTTCTTTCTTTCTTTCTTTCTTTCTTTCTTCTTCCTTTCTTTCCTTCCTTCCTTCCTTCTTTCCTCCTCTTCCTCTTTCTCCTCCTTTTCTTCTTTTTCTTCTTTCTTTTTGAGATAGGGTTTCTCTGCATAACAGCCCTAGATGTCTTGGACTTGCTTTGTAAAACAGGCTGGCCTCAAACTCACAGAAATCCACCTCTGTCTGCATCTCCCCTCCCCAAGTGCTAGGATCAAAGACATGCACCACACTCACACCTGGCCAAAAAACATTTTCTTTAGCCATGACAAGAAAGCAATAATATGTGGGTGTTATGGTACATACCTGTATTCCTAGAACTTAGGGGGCTATAGAAAGATTGCCACAACTCCACGGTCAGCTTGGGTTATATAGCAATACTTTGTCACACACACACACACACACACACACCATCTGAAAGTGAACACTTAAAAATAATTACCTAAGAATGTAACAGCCTTTTGAAGGGGGTGAGACTGTTACATTCTCCGTAGACACTCGAGTCCTATTCATCCACTTCCAGCAGCTTCATTCTTCTTTCTTTCATGCTTGCATCCAGAGCAGATACAATTTATAGCACACCAAAATAAAAGTATTTACTACATAATGTGAGATATAACATTCCAGTCTACCAATAATGACATTGTCTGGATCGCCAGGAAAAGTTTACTTAAGTCAAACGGCTTCACCAAAGGTCTGCAAACTGCAGCTGGTAAAATAAGCGCCGCTTACTATTTTTATCTGTCACCCTCCCCCAGCGGCACTAAAAATTGTTTTAATATTTTTAGGAAAGTTTCTTGTGATGTTTTTTTAGGTACGGGATCTCTCTGTTATAGCCCAAAATGCCCTAACATTCCACATTGTCCCAGGATTGCTTTGAAATCTTCATTTTCCTGCTTTTATCTCATGAGTGCTGGGTTATACGCACACGCCACATGCCACTACTAGCTTTATTGTTTAATGCTTGACAAGAATTCTAAGGAATAAAATACCATGACATCTAAAAAGTGTTTGAAAATCTCATTTCAATGTTAGTAAGGATTCCTGGAATGTTTGTTTCACTGACTCTTTCTCTATGGCTGCTGTCACACAGCAGCAGAGTTAACTGTAAGTGTATGCATGGCCTGGAAGTCAAAAATATGTATCATATGACACTTTACAGACAAGGCTTTATTTATCCTGAGCTATATAAAAAATATAGATAGGGATGATAATACAGGCCTATTCTCCCAGCACTCAGGAAGCTGAGGTGGCAGAACTTTGAGCTTGCAGCCTGCCTGAGTTGTAGAAAGAGATCATCACAAATTGGATATCATTGCTCATTCCTGTATACCGAGAATTCAGGAAACTGAAGCAGGAAGATTATAAAGTTTGAAGTCATCCTGGGCTACTTAGCATGTTCAAGGAAAGCCTGGACTACAGAAAGAGATAAATACATACATACATACATACATACATACATACATACATACATACATACATA
>NW_026589447.1:2622370-2632595 GCF_907164565.1 Psammomys obesus | reverse complement strand
ATACATACATACATACATACATACATACATACATACATACATACATAAATAAATAAATAAATCGTGTTAGATGTCAAAAATACAGTGAAATTTTGTGCACACCCTTGTGATCACAGCCTTTGAGACACTAACAAAGAAAGATAATGAGGGGGAGTCCAAGATAGCAGCAACCAGTAAGCACATGGTCTCAAATATCTGAGGGGCACAGTATCTGAGGGGAAAGTATCTGAGGGGTACAGGATCCGAAACTCCAAAACTAGTGAATGGAGGGGCAGCTGAAACAAGAATATCGACATTGAGGCTTCCTGGGTAAGAGAGGACAACCCGTTAGTTAGTTAAGTTTGGTTCCAGGTCACCTGTGGATGTCTCCGGTGCCTAAACATGGCAAATATTCAACCCCCTGCACTTCCCCTTGCCCCAAGTGTTAGCCTCCCTGCTTGGTGACTGAGACTGTATTGGCAGCTGCAGTAAGGGCCTCCCAGGTTTGCAGCTGCAGCGGGCCACAGCTGTCCCAAGCACAAGTATCCCTGCTTGGTGAGTGAGACAGCAGAGGCAGCTGCCCAAAGTACAGGTCTCCCTGCCCAGCAGCCAAACAGTGGAGACTGAACTGAGGGATATTCTACACTTTCATTTAACCCTGCAGGCCCAAAACTGAAAGTAGAGAACATGGGGTTCTCTACTCTGTGCTTTCTAATTAGACCTGCGAGCAAGTAAGTGTGCATTCAGGTGAGTGCCAGATCCAGGGTACCTCTACTTTAGGAGCCAGACATTGGACGTCTCCCACCCATGCCCCCACTCTGAGCAACATAAGGATCCTTGGGGCAGCGTTCACAATATTGAAGGCCGTGTTCTGTGGGTCTCACAGTGGAATCCAGGTGAAAAATTCTTGGAGCCAAGATGGTGCAACCCAGGAAGATCTGAGTGCCAGAAGGACAGTACAACAGGACTGTGGGCCCATTCAGGGCATCTACACATGTACATTGCACACACAAATGGTGCCAGCATCCCCTCTTGTGCTCATGCTCCACCATTCCAGGAATCTACATGCTCTAGCACCCTGTACTTCAAAGCATACTCTCACGCACACTCCCCCTCTTGTGCACATGCGCCTGTGACCTTACTCCCTTAGCTACAGCTGAAGCACCAACATCCACTCTCGAAATGGCAGACCACTCTCACTTTCCTGAAAACTACTCCAGACACCAGAGACAGACAGATACAGTCTGAAATACAGACGCCAGGAACAAACAACGAAAGTTACTGATAAGCAGATAGCGAGAGGTCAGCATAGGGACACATCCAACAAAAACCAGGACATCATGGCATCACCAGCAACTCCAAAACTCAATGGATGTATTAATTCATTGGAAATCTGGTAAATGATCTCAAATCTATGCTTATCCAGGTATTAGAGGCACAGAAAAAGGAAGTGAACAAAGCTCTCAAAGAAACACAGGCAAATGCAGCCAAACAAATACAGGGACAAGTAGAGGGAGATAGAGAGGAAACAAACAAAAAATAGAGGCCATCATAGAAAGACAAGAATCCACATTCAAACAGATGAAGGAAATGGTGCAAAGTGTGAAAACAGAATTAGAATCAATAAAGAAAACACAAACAGAGAAAACCCTGAAGCTGGAGAACTTGGAGAAAGGATCAGGAATGACAAAGGTAAGCATCACCAACAGAATACAAGAAATGGAAGAGAGACTCTCAGGCGCTGAAAATACAATTGCAGAAATTAATGCATCTCTCAAAGAAAATGTAAAATTGGAAAAGTTCCAAAAAAAATTCAAGAAATCAAGGATGCCATGAAAAGATGAAATCTAAGAATAACAGGATTAGAAGAAAAAGAAGATTCCAGACTCCAAGGTCCAGAAAATATTTTCAAGAAAATCATAGAAGAAAATTTTCCCAACTTAAAGAAAGAGATGTCCATAAACATAAGTGACCTATAGAACACCATATAGATGAGACCGGAAAAGAAACTCATCATGCCACATCATAGTCAAAACACTAAATCTACAAAACAGAGAAAAAATATTAAAAGCAGCAAGGAAAAAAGGCCAAGTAACATACAAAGGTAGACCTATCAAAATCATACCAGACTTCTCATCAGAAACTCTGAAAGCTAGAATAGCTTGGGCAGAAGTCATGCAGACTCTAAGAGACCACAGATACCAACCCAGACTACTATGCCAAGCAAAGCTTTCAATCAACATAGATGGAGAAAACAAAATATTCCGTGACAAAATTAAACTTAAACAATATCTACACAGCAACCCAGCCTTACAGAAGATAATAGAAGGAAAACTCCAATCTAATGAAACCAACTACCCCCAAGAAAACACAGGATGTAGATAATTTCACAACAAAAAAATTAAAAGAAAAATAATGTAAAAACACAATAACACACCAACTCCATAATAAAAGAAACTAGCATTCATTGGTCACTATTACCTCTCAACATCAATGGACTTAACTCTCAAATAAAAAGACACAGACTAACAGAATGGTTGTGGAAACAGGATCCAAAACTCTGTGGCATCTAAGAAACACACCTCTGCAAAAAAGACTAACAGAATGGTTGTGGAAACAGGATCCAAAACTCTGTGGCATCTAAGAAACACACCTCTACCTCAAGGACTGGAAAAATGTTTTCCAAGCAAATAGACCCCCAATAAAACAAGCTGGAATAGCTATCCTAATATCTAATAAACGAGACTTTCAACCAAATTTAATCAAAAAAATGAGGAGGGGCACATCATTGTCATCAGAGGAAAAATCCACCAGGAGGACATCACAATCATGAACATCTATACCCTAAATACAAGAGCACCTACATTTGTAAATGAAACATTATTGAAGCATTAAATCACACATCAATCCCAAAACCTTAACAGTGGGAAACTTTAACACTCTACTCTCACCAAAGGACAGATCATGTAGACAGAAGCTAAATAGGGAAATAATGACATTTACAGAGATCCTAAATCAAATGGACCTAATAGATGTCTACAGAACTTTTCACTCAAACTCAAAAGAATATACCTTCTTTTCAGCAACTCACAGAACCCACTAAAAAATTGACCATACAGTCAGCCACAAATCAAGCCTCAACAGATAAAAGAAGATCAAAATAATCCCTTGTATCCTATCAGACCATCATGGCCTAAAACCAGACCTCAAAAACAACAGAAATAACAAAAATCCTACATACACATGGAAACTAAACAAACCTCTACTCAGTAACAGCTTGGTCAGGGAAGAAATGAAAAAAAAAATTAGAGACTTCCTGAAATTCAATGAAAAGGAAGGTACAACTTACCCAAACTTATGTGACATAATGAAAGCAGTGCTAAGAAGAAAGTTCATGGCACTAAATACCTCCAAAAAGAAGTTTGAAATATCTCATACAAGTAACTTAACAGCACACCAAAAATTCCTAAAAAAAAAAATGAAGCAGACACACCCAAGAGAAATACACCATTGGAAATAATCAAACTCAGAGCAGAAATCAGTAAAGTAGAAACAACAGAAAGAATCAATGCAACCAAGAACTGTTTCTTTGAGAAAATCAACAAGATAGACAAACCCTTAGCCAAACTAACTAAGAGGCAGAGAGAAACTATCCAAATCAACAAAATCAGAAATGAAAAGAGGAACATAAAAACAGACACTGAGAAAATCCAAACAATCATTAGATCTTACTTCAAAAGCGTATATGCCAGAAATTTTGAAACTCTAAATGAAAAGGACAATTATCTTGATAAGTTCCATTTACCAAAATTAAATCAAGACCAGATAAATAGATTAAATAGTCCTATATCCCCCAAGGAAATAGAAGCAGTCATCAAAAGCCTCTCTCAAAAAAAAAAAAACAAAAAACAAAAAAAAAAAAACAAAAACAAAAAACAAAAAACAGGGCCAGAAGGTTTCAGTACAGAATTCTACCAGACATTCAAAGAAGAGCTAACTCCAATTCTTTTCAAACTCTTCCACAAACTAGAAACAGAAGGAACATTACCGAACTCATTCTATGAAACCACAGTCACCTTGATACCTAAACCACACAAAGACCTAACAAAAAAAGAGAACTTCAGACCTATCTGTATTATGAACATTGACGCAAAAATACTCAATAAACACTCAAAAACAGAATCCAAAAACACATAAAAGATATCATCCACCATGACCAAGTAGGCTTCATTCCCCCAACTAGGCATTCAGGGGTGGTTCAATACATGGAAATCCATCAATGTAATCCACTATATAAACAAACTTCAGGAGAAAAACCACATGATCATCTCCTTAGATGCCAAAAAAAAAAAAAAAAAAAAACATTTGACAAAATCCAACACCCAATCACGTGTAAAGTCCTGGAGAGATCAGGGATACAAGGCACATACTGAAACATAGTAAAGACAATATACAGCAAGCCTATAGCCAACATCAAAATAAACAGAAAAACTTAAATCAATCCCACTGAAATCACAGACAAGGCAAGGCTACCCACACATTCTCTTCGTATCTCTTCAACATAGTTCTTGAAGTCCTAGCTAGAACAATAAGACAACTAAAGGAGATCAAGGGGATACAAATCAGAAACGAAGAAGTCAAAATATCACTATTGCACATGACATGATAGTATACATGAGCGACCCCAAAAATTCAACCAGAAAACTTCTTCAGCTGATAAATACCTTCAGCAAAGTGGCTGGATACAAAATTAACTAAAAAAAAAAATCAAAACTCAAAACTCAAAAGCCCTCCTATACATGAAAAACAAAAGAGCTGAGAAAGAAATTAGGGAAACTACACCCTTCACAATACCCACTAATAACATTAAGTACCTTGGTATAACTGTAAGCAAGTGAAAGACCTGTATGAAAAAAAAAAAAAAAACTTCAAGTCTCTGAAGAAAGAAACTGAAGAATATATCAGAAGATGGAAAGATCTCACATATTCATGAATTGGTAGGATTAACATAGTGAAAATGGCTATCCTGCCAAAAGCAATCTACAGATTCAATGCAATTCCCATCAAAATACTAACACAATTCTTTACAGAAATTGAAAGAACAATTGTCAACTTCATATGGAATAACAAGAAACCCAGAATTGCTAAAACAAGCTTGTACAATAACAGATTGTCTGGAGGTATCTCCATCCCTGATCTCAAGCTGCGCTATAGAGCAACAGTTATAAAAACTATGTGGTACTGCCAGAGAAACAGTCTGGAGGATCAATGGAATTGAATAGAAGACCAAGAAATAAGCCCATACACCTTCAGGTACTTGATTTTTTACATAGAAGCCAAAACCATACAATGCAAGAAAACATGGCATCTTCAACAAATGGTGCTGGTCTAACTGGATGTCTACATGTAGAAAAATGCAAATAGATAAATATTTATCAACCTTCACAAACTAGAGTCCAAGTGGATCAAAGACCTCAATATAAAACCAGATACTCTAAATCAGTTAGAAGAAAAAGTGGGGAAGAACCTTGAACTCATTGACACAGGATACAACTTCCTGAACAGAACACCAACAGCACAGGCCCTAAGATCAACAATCAATAAATGGGACCTCATGAAACTGAAAAGCTTCTATAAAGTAAAGCACACTGTCATCATAACGAAACGACAGCCTACAGATTGGGAAAGGATCTTCACCAACCCTATATCTGATAGACGGCTAATAACCCAAATACATAAAGAACTCAAGAAGTTAAAAAGCAACAAAACAAGTAATCCATTTTTAAAAATGGGGTACAGAGCTAAACAGAAAATTCTCTGTAGAGGAATATCAAATACTCAAAGAAATGTTCAACGTCCTTAGTCATCAGAGACATGCAAATCAAAATGACCCTGAGATTTCACCTTACACCCATCAGAATGGCCAAGATCAAAAACTCAAGTGACAATATATTCTGTGGAGGATATGGAGAAAGGCGAACCCTTCTCCATTGCTGGTGGGAATGTAAATGTGTACAACCATTTTGGAAATCAATCTGGCACTTTCTCAGACAATTAGGAATAACGCTTCCTCGAGATCCAGCTATACCAGTCCTAGGCAGATATTGAAATTATGCTCAAGTACACAAGGACATTTGCCCAACCATGTTTGTAGCAGCTTTATTCGTAATAGCCAGAACATGGAAACAACCCAGATGTCTGTTAGATGAGGAATGGATACAGAAATTGTGGTACATTTACACAATGGAATACTACTCAGCAATTAAAAACAAGGAAATCATGAAATTTGCAGGCAAATAGTGGGATCTAGAAAAGATCATCCTGTGTGAAGTATCCAAGAAGCAGAGAGACACACATGATATATACTCACATATAAGTGGATATTAGACATATAATACAGGATAATCATACTAAAAGCTGTACAAATTAAGAAGCTAAGAAAGAAGGAGGACCCTAAGTAAGATGTTCAATCCTCTTTCAGAAAGTCAAAAGGAATGGTCATCCAAAGAGGTAGAAAACAGGAAACAGGATGGCAGCCTACCACAGTGGGACTCTGAAAGTCTCCACCCAGCAGTGTATCAAAGCAGATGTTGAGACTCATAGACACCCTTTGGGCAGAGTGCAGGATATCTTATAAAAAAAAAAAAAAAGGAGATAGAAAGACCTGGAGGGGACAAAAGCTCTATAAGGCAAGCAACAGAACCAACAATCTGGGCACAGGGGTGTTTTCTGAGACCTCTACTCCAACCAAGGACCATGCATGGAGATAACCTAGAACCCCTACATAGATGGAGCCCATGGCAGCTCAGTGTCCAAGTGGGTTCCCTATTAGGGGAACACGGCCTGTCTCTGACATGAACTCAGTGGCCTTCTCTTTGATCACCTCCACCTGGGAGGGGGGTACAGCCTTACCAGGCCACAGAAGAAGACAATGCAACCAGTCCTGATGAGACCTGATAGACTAGGATCAGATGGAAGGCAAGGAGGACCTCCTCTATCAGTGGACTGAGTGATGGGCTTAGGAGGAGAAGAGGGAGTGAGGGTGGTATTTGGAGTGGAAGTGGGAGGGAGTTACAGCTGGGATACAATGTGAATAAATTGTAATTAATAAAAAATAAATTATTAAGACTCTAAAAAAAGAAATTTACCAGCAATTCTTTATTTTCTCTTGAAATCCATCTGTTGATCTGCTTATAATTTGTTAGCTTTTCAGATGTAGCCATGTGACCTCTGAGATTTCAATAGCAAAATTTATAGTGATAAAATTGTCTTTGATTTACAACAGTATAACTTATTTGAAAAAGCTACAAACACACACACACACACACACACACACACACACACACACTCATACAAAAGAAAGATAATGAAATCAAGGCCAGAGTGAGATACACAGTGAATTCGAAATAAGCCTGAGTTCCTTAATGAGACCTGCCTAAAAATGAAAAAGAGAAACACAAACATTTGTGCAAGGGTGCTAACTCACTATTCTTGATAGTCTCTAAATATATCTTTCTAAAACAAAGCTAAATCTATATTCTGGCATAGCAAAACTTTCTTTTGGCATTACCTGTTCATAAAGCATAACATCTAAAAAATTTAGGAAACACTGGTATACAGCTTAATAACTCAATGTATTGTTAATTCTGGCAAGCTCTGGTGCTATTTCCTCCTTTGCTTCCTCTGTCTTTCACCAAGAAATGAGTATTCTCTCTCTCTAATGGACATACAATCATGTCCACCACCCAACTCTAGTTCTTTTTTTTTTCACCATCCTACTCAAAAGCTGTGAACTTTATTACCTCATACAGCAGTTATTTTTCATTTTCCTATCTCCCCTACTAATCTTGGAACTTCTTGAGATCGATATCCATCTGTGACTCACTCTGTATATACAACATCCGTCTGAGCAAAGATTTTTTTTTAGAGCATAGCATGTGCACAGTTATTTACTGAATTAATGGCATGTGTTCCATGAACTATATATAGTCTACATTAAGTGTCTCAGGTTTCTAGGGGCTATAAGCAACAAGCCATATATTTTATACTGAACAATGCCACCCTCAGTGCTTAGCAAATATTCAAGAACATCAAAAGAACTAAAACTGTCAACAAGGAAAAAAAAAAGGGGAGAGACATGGGTATATCAATCAGGAGAAAAGAGCTTGCCCGGCATGCACAGGCCCCATATTCTATCCCCAGCACATATGCATGCGCACATGCACACACACACACACACACACACATACACACACACAAAGCGAGCGAGCGCGAGAGAGAGACAGACAGAAACAGAGAGAGAAAACCAGCAAATGACCACAGAAAAGCAGGCAATACTGTCATTATATTTCAGAGTGATGAGTGTTTATTTTCTATTAAACATATAATTGTCATATGCTCCAATAATTATAAACACATTACATTTAAGGAGGGGGAATCAAGTACCCATCAAAGGAGGCAGGCTGGCTCTCTTTGGAACATCAATTATCTTAGAACACTGAATTAAATAAACCTAAGTATTTGTCCTAGTTTGCTTTCTGTTGCTGTGATTTAAAAAAGAAATGGCCAGAGCATCTTGGGGAGGAAAGAATATATTTCTGCTTAC
Organism: Psammomys obesus; assembly: GCF_907164565.1. Taxonomy (NCBI): domain Eukaryota; kingdom Metazoa; phylum Chordata; class Mammalia; order Rodentia; family Muridae; genus Psammomys; species Psammomys obesus. Next base: position 2,624,011 of record NW_026589447.1, on the reverse strand, counting down.
AATTCCCAAGTCACAATCCACCAGTGAGGGCAGGAACTGAAGCAAAGGATAAGGAAAGAATGCTGCTTTCTGGGTTGCTTTTTTTAAGTCACCCAGTACCAACTGCTCAGAGGTGGCACTTTGGTTGTGGCCTCCACATATCAATCCAGAAAATAACACCTCCAACATGTCTACAGACGATATGAGGAATGCATTCCCTCAATTGGCTTTCCTCTTCCCAGACAACTCCAGCTACGTCAAGATGGAAAAAAAAAAAACTATCCAGCACAGTATTCAAACAGGACCACACTTAAGGCACTAATAGCCACACATGTTTATTGTCTAAAGCCTTATCCAGAACTCTTTGCAAAATCACACAGTGGGGTAAAGTATTGATATCAAGTTTCACCTGGGTTAACAACCTAAAGGAAAATTACGGCTGAGTATTGCAGCACAGTGTGCCATGTCTCAGGGTTTGCAGGAATGCTAGCCATTTTATTTGATAGCCAAATTAGTTAAGTGTCAATCATTGTCCTGCATTTTATTGCCATGTTCCAGTTGCTAAAATGGATCCATGAGCATGAATACAAAACTCATTTCAATTGTGCCCAAATGAGTGTCCTTTTCCAACAAGGTAACAAGAAAAAAGACTGTTTCCAAGTACTTCTATTTATGTATTTTCTTTCCGAACTTTACTGAAAATTATACATTCATCAACAGATGTATTAGTGACCAAAAGATATACTATAACAATGTACTTGTTTCAGTCATTTCTATTTTACAAAACCCTTTTAGAATTAATTTTCTTAAACCTCACAACTACCCTGTAAGTTGGTAAGTTGGCTATCATTACCAGTATTACTATGGCAATAGCTTTTTTTTTTTAAATTCCAGTACTATGGATGGAATACAGAGCCTTGCTCATGATAGGCAAACATTCAACCACTGAGCTACATGCCCAGTCCACCATCGACTTTATATTTTACAAATCTATCATTGAACTTTACCATAAAGATATCCACTGTTTACCAAAATGGGGTAGTTTAACATTTACCTCTCCTTAAAATTTTTAATTTTTGAATTACATTTAATGGTTGAAATGGTTTGTGCCAGATCCCATAAAATGAGGAAGCCATGACTATATAACCGAGGTCATCTAAATTCAATCCCAATGGGATAATTTTTTTCTTTCCTTCACTTAGGAGACACACACCTGTGTTTTGCAACCACCTATCTACCCTGAAAAAAAGTCTCTGAACTGTCACAGTGTGAAGAAGCAGAGGTTGGGGGACAAATATTACTGAGGTAAAGATTTAGGAAACATTCCATCTTTGCCTCTAACTACTCAAGTAGTTAGAACCTGTAGAGCTTAAAGAAAAGCAATGAAGGAAGGGTTAGTCATGGGGGTTTTAATACCTCCCCATCCTATTTTAAGCTACACTGACTCTGAAATAGAACATCACCACAGCTGAGTATGGTAGTGCATGCTTGGAATCCCAGCACTCAAGTAGATAGAGGTAGGTAGATCTCTGTGAGTTTGAGGCCAGCGTGGCCTACAGAGCAAGTCTAGGACAGCCAAGGCTACACAGAGAAATGCTGTCTCAGAAGAAAGAAAGAAGGAAGGAAGGAAGGAAGGAAGGAAGGAAGGAAGGAAGGAAGGAA
>NW_026589447.1:2610110-2622360 GCF_907164565.1 Psammomys obesus | reverse complement strand
AAAAGAAAAGAAAAGAAAAGAAAAGAAAAGAAAAGAAAAGAAAAGAAAATCGCCATATATATAAAATAGTCCGCTATCCTGGAATAGCTTTCAGATCTGCAGCCCATGTGCAAAGGTTTAAGCCTGCACAATTGCTAACTCTTTCCACTCTAAGACCCAGAAAACATGAAAAGAAGAAAACCTTCTCCTTGCCTCATAATTTACAAACTACTTGCTCTACCAGCCATGGTGGTGCCTGCTTATAAACCATCACTTGGGAAGCTAAGACAAAAAGATCAGCAATTCAAGGCCAGTCCAACCTTCATATTATGACCCTGTTTCCAAAAACCAAGACCTGTGTATGTACCTAGCACACTCAAGAAGACATAAATTCGGTCTCCAGCACTAGGGAAAAAACATTTTGCCTTGCCCCAAAATGTTTTATTGAACTGATTTTTTTTTCTTACACACCTTAATCAAATGGATATGATTTAGCTGAACATTTTTAGCACAATTTCAGTTTTCCTTACATGTCACAAAACTAGCTCCTAACTAGCATTTTTATAATGAGCTTTAATTGTGAATATTACACCAAGCAATTTGCAATAAGAAGAAATCCACAACCTCAAATTTCTATTTCTGTGACACAGCCTCCATATCCTCAACCTCTCAATAAACTCCGTTAAGAGGAGACACACCCAAAAGCCTGGCCTACAAGTCTGCAAGGATAAGCATTTTAAAATATTACATTTTAAGGTGCTAACACAGCTTACTGTTAACAAGCTTACAGGTGACAAGACAATAAAGCATTAAATTGTCAAACTCAAATTAAAGAAATCAAAGGAACTTGAAAAGTTTATGGATTCTAACCAAAAGTGGCCAGGCAAAAACAAATTAGACAATCACAAACTAGAACTGCAACAGGAGAAAAACTGGCTTGCAGCTGGTCTCAAGGCACCAAAGCTTGTTAAGTCTCCCTCCACTCTTGCTGGCTGTAGCAGCCTGGCACAAGGGACCGCACAAACTAGACCTGGGGTGTGCTGAGGGTAAATCCACCTAAAACAAAATTAAAAGCATAGAGAGGCTCCTTCACATTGACTTTACCTTTCACAACTATCTTTCAGCTGAGGAAAGAAAAATTAATCATTACTCTATTTAAATACTTCCATTCTCCTGGGTATATATTTTGGCACAGAGGGTTTGCTTGCTTATACTCTCGTTGGCGGTGTTTATTATTTTTTCTTTTTCTCTGAGCCTCCTGACAACCGGCAGAAATAGATAAAATAATTAAAAAAAAAAAAAAAAAAACAAAACAAAACTCCATACAGAGGAGGGAAAACAGTCCCACAAGTGAGGAAGCTCTGACCACTGAAAAAGCAAAGCTAGGTAATGTACTTTTATGGGTAGGACTCCCACACCCTAGGCATGTATTTTATACCCAGGGAATCTGGGCCTCTTGGACCATGAACTAGACAGATCTTTGTTCCACATTGAAACAGAATTCAGTAGTATGTGAAGTCAACCAATAATCCTTAGAATATGATCTGCGAACGGTAAAGTTTTACTGCACCTACACTTTTCTGCAATATGCAGCTCCTAGGACAAAAATCTTAGCCAATTAATTCCCAATTCTTTAGGGGTTGCTGGGGTAGTTCCTTGGTCAGCGTGGGAGTCACCTTATATCAAACAGGGGTGCTGGCCCTGTCTGACAGGTTGGGCAGATTGTCATTTTCAATAATGATCTGCTAAGTAAGAAGAACTGCAAAAGAGGTCCCTGTCCCAGCTACAGATTAAATCTTACAAGGTCAGGGCCAGTAAAGGAAAAGGCCCAAAGTTCTGCTTGACCTCACCACTTTCCACTTTTACTGACCCCACTCTCCAATGTTCACAAACTCCTGAGACTCAAAGATATGGCTTGAAAGTCACTGCAGATCCTCCCTTCCCCCTGTGGCATGGAAAGGTTTAAAGGCCAGAACCACCTACTCAGACAAACAGTTCATAGAAGCCTTCCACTTACTTTTCATAGCACTGATAAGCGCGCTGCCGTCTTTGATCACATCTTTGATGAATTTATTGGTCCTCTCCAGCTCCTGTTCATAACACTTGAGCCTCTCGCGGAAATCGGGGCTGTCGAGGTAGCAGTCGCTGAACTCCAGCGGGGGATGCCCCATGGTTATGATAGCAGAGGGGCTAGCGATTAGAGACAAAGAGCGAGAGCATCAGAACATACCCAGTGGTTTGTGTTCAGGATCCACTTTTAGGCGACTCTTAGCCCCACTCCCTTTAAAGGACAGGTACCTGTTCCAATGAAACTCTTGGGAGCGCCTGCTGGTGTATAGCAGGAGCGCGTAGTCCACTGGTGGCTTCGGGTGACCCGGAGTGCTTACCAACGCCTGCTGACGCCGGCAGGGTGCAACCTAGCGAGCAGCACAACCCTAGTCATCGCCTCCCCAAAGCACAGCGCTGCGTCCCGGACGGCCCAGGGTGGAGGCAGGGAGAGCGCGGACGCGGGGGCCGCCTCTCCGCGCTCCCAAGCCAGCCAAGGCTTTCTTCCCAGGCTCCCTACGCAGAGCACCGCGTCTCCCCTCCCCCTTCTTAAAGCCAATGCCACGGCTTGACGCTGGACGAGCCCCAGCTCCGAAACCGGCCGAAAGCAAGGGCTCCCTTCGGCTGTCTTCCTCGGGTCTTCGGGGCTCCTCGCCCACAACTCGGCAGCCGCAGAGACCGCCTACTTGTTCCTGGGAGCCGGCATGCTGTGGGGTTTGGCACTTAGGGGGTTAAGCCCAGCGGCAAGGAAACGTAACTTTCCTCCCAACACAGCAGCTACAGCGGGAAGAGGAAGGCGACAGCGCTATGCACAATAGCTGTGGTAGCCAGGCGCTTCCCTACGGAAACTGGGGAGCAGTCAGCGCCCTAGCACTCCATCTGGAGAGCGTGGCGGCCTGGGATATGTAGTCTTTCCGTTTGCAAGTCCCATGACTCCACCCTGCGGTCTCCCACCACCCTTCCAGAGTGGCTGCTCTCCCAGTTCTACTTCCCTAAGTACCGCCCCAGCCCCCGAGGGTGCTTGCAAAGTTTCCACAACTGCAGCAAAAACACAAAAGGATAAATGATGGGAGACTATCTCTCACACCGGTATTTGGTGTCCTTTTTTTTTTTTTTTCCTTCCATCCTCTTTTCCTCCTTTTCCTGTGTCTCCTAGTACAAGTCACTAATTTCCTGTAGTTTGACGCCTAGTGTAGGATCTCTGTAAGCCCCAGAACCCCATGCAGAAGAAACAGGCCACAACTAGATTTGAATTTCTTTCTGAGTAGGGCGTCAGCGAATGGTTTCTCTGACCCAAGGCAATGCATAGGCTGATAACTAAATATATGATTTTTCTGTCTGTTAATGGAGGACCTAAAAAGAAGTTACTTTGAATTGCTTTGCAGTTTATCAAAAAGGCTTTTTGTCCAATGTCTATTGTAGGGGAACCTGGGCTCCTTTTGTCCCCCTTATTTATTTCTTATTTATTACAGTTTATTCACTTTGTATCTCAGCTGTAGCCCCTCCCTTACCCCCTCCCAACCCCCTCCCAATCCCCTCCCAACCTCTCCCTCTTCTCCTCCCATGCCCCTCTGACAGTGCACTGACAGGGGAAGTCCTCTTCCCTTCCATCTGATCCTAGTCTATCAGGACTCCTCAGGAGTGGCTGCATTGTCTTCCTCTGACCTGGTAAGGCTGCACCCCCCTGAAGTGGAGGTGATCAAAGAGCCAGCCACTGAGTTCATGTCAGAGACAGTCCCTGTTCCCATTACTAGGGAACCCACTTGGACCTTGAACTGCCACGGGCTACATTTGTGCATGGGTTCTAGGTTAACTCCATGAATGGTCCTTGGTTGAAGTACAGTCTCAGAAAACACCTCTATGTCCAGATTTTTTTATTCTATTGCTCTCCTTGTGGAGCTCCTGTCCCCTTCAGGTCTTTCTATCTCCCCCTTCTTTATAAGATACCCTGCACTCTGCCCAAACTTTGGCTATGAGTCTCAGCATCTGCTTTGATACCCTGCAGGATAAAATCGTTCAGAGGCCCTCTGTGATTGGCTCCTGTCCTGTTCCCTATTTTCTCCCTCTTCTGATGCCCATCTTATTTGCCTTTCTCTTTATATGTATTTTTACCCAATACTTTTTTAACAACGTTTTTGGTTTTTTTTTTAATTAATTACATTTTATTCGCTTTGCATCCCATCTGTAGCCCCCTCTCTCATTCCCTCCAATCCCATCCTCCCTCTCTCATCTCCTCCCATGCCCCTCTCCAAGTCCACTGATAGGGGAAGACCACCTCCCCTTCCATCTGATCCTAGCTTATCCAGTCTCATCAGGACTGGCTTCATTGTCCTCCTCTGTGTCCTGGCAAGGCTGATCTTCCTTCAGAGGGTTGGCCAAACAGCCAGCCACTGAGTTCATGTCAGACAGTCCCTGTTCCCATTACTAGGGAGCCCACTTGGACACTGAGCTGCCGTAGGCTACATCTGAGCAGGGGTTCTAGGTTATATCCATGAATGTACCTTGGCTGGAGTATTAGTCTCAGAAAATACCCTTAAGCCCAGATATGTTGGTTCTGCTGCTCTCCTTGTGAAGATCCTGAACTCTCCAGGCCTTACTAACTACCTCTTCTTTCATATGATTCCCTGCATTTTGCCCAAGGTTTGGTTATGAGTCTCAGCATCTGCGTTGGTACACTGCTAGGGAGAGTCTTTCAGAGGCCCTCAGTGGTAGGCTCCTGTCCTGTTTCTTGTTTTCTCATTCTTCCAATGTCTTTCCCTTTGTCTTTCTAAGTGGGGACTGATCCTCTTACCTAGGGTCCTCCTTCTTGTTTAGCTTCTTTAGGTGTACAGATTTTAGTATGTTTACCCTATCTTATAGGTCTAGTATCCACTTATAAGTGAGTATATACCATGTGTGTCTTTCTGCTTCTGGGATACCTCACACAGGATGATCTTTTCTAGATCCCACCATTTGCCTGCAAATTTCATGATTTCCTTGTTTTTAATTGCTGAGTAGTATTCCATTGTGTAACTATATCACAATTTCTGTATCCGTTCCTCCATTGATGGACATCTGGGTTGTTGCCAGGTTCTGGCTATTATGAATAAAGCTGCTGTTGACATGGTTGAGCAAATGTCCTTGTTGTGTACTTGAGCATATTTTGGATATATGCCTAGAAGTGGTATAGCTGGATCTCGAGGAATTCCTAATTGTCTGAGAAAGTGCCAGATTGATTTCCAAAGTGGTTGAACAAGTTTACATTCCCATCGGCAATGGAGGAGGGTTCCCCTTGCTCCACAACCTCTCCAGCATGTGTTGTCACTTGAGTGTTTTATCTTATAGGTGTAAGGTGAAATCTCAGGGTTGTTTTGATTTGCATCTCCATGATGGCTAAGGACATTGAGCATTTTTTTAAGTGTTTCTCTGCCTGGGCTCCTTTTAAAGACATCTCCCAAATTAAAGAGTAGCTGCAGTTAGAAAAACTGAGAAATCCCGTACACTTGAGCAAAAGATCTGTTTTGATTTTACAGCAGTGTCTACATTAAATTACATAAATAAAATCCAGAGAAAAAATGAGAAATACAGCTAACCTACCTTTATTAATGTCTGGTTGTTTCTGAAACAAATTACCACCAACTTGGTGTCTTAAATTAGCATAAATGTATTATTTTACAGTTGTGGGAGTGAGAATTGGAAATGAATATCACTAAGCTAAAGTCAAGATATCAGAATGGCTGTGTTCTTCTGGTCGCTAGGTAAGAATCCATGTCCTTGCCTTCTGTAGCTTATAAAAGCTGCCCTCAAACCTTTTGTCACTCTTCAAAGCCAGCAATGGTCTGCTAGGTCCTTTCTCATGCCACATTGGTGTCACTGAAACTCTCTTGCCTTACCTTTTTTCTGAACTCTTAGAAATAATTAGAATTAAATTCACAGAATAATCCTAGATCATCACTTTATCACATGACCCTTAATTTAATGACATCTGCATAGTCCTTTTGTCATTTAATGTAACATACCGACAGGTGCTAAGGATTTAGACATGGATATCTTGGAGGTCGTTTGTTGACCTACCAATCAATTGATGTATAATCCTATGAACTATCTCATAAGTGGCTGGAAGAGATAGTGCACCCCTTTAGTCCCAGCATTCAAGAGTCACAGGCAGCCTGACCTCTGAGTGTAAGCTTAGCCTGTTCTACATATTAAGTTCCAACCCAGCCAAGGAAACACATCAAAATAACTGTCTCAAAAAATCTAACTAAATAAATAAAATAATGACAACAGAACACCCTACCAGTCTTCAAAACACCCTTGTATAGTTGGTATTATTATACCCATTTATAGTTGGAGAAACTGAGTCAAAGTGAAGTTGATTTGCCTGAGGACAAATAGCTAGTTAAACGACCATGCTAGAATTGCCTTGCCTGGCTGGTTTTCTGGAGATGGTGTTCACAGGCACTAACATATCACAGAATGAGGAATCCAGTGAGGGATCTTCCTCTGAAAATGAAGAAATGGTCTTACTCCAGAGAAGTAAATCTGGAAGAGCAGCCACCACAAAGGGTGCTGGAGAGACTACAGGGAGGAATCATGAGCTGTGCATAATGAAAGGCTATATCTCCCAAGGCATCCACATCTTTCAACTGGAGTCCTGGAACACTGGATGCTCACCAGTTTTTGAACTTCTCTGTTTCTTTGTTTTGCAGTGCCAGAATCAAAGTGAGGATCTTCCTAATACGAGGCAACTGTTCTACATAATTTACAACACCAGACCTATTTCCTGCTTTTATTATCTTAAAGGTTACAAGTGCTAGGGAAGTAACTTGGTTTGTATATCATTGATCTTAAATGACTGAGACCCTGGTTTATTAGCTGTTTTGCTGATTTTTTTTTTTTTTTTTTTTTGAGATAAGGTTTCTCTTTGTAGCTGTGGCTATCCTGGAGCTTGATCTGTAGACCAGGCTGGCCTTGAACTTATAGAGATTTACCTGCCTCTTCCTCCCAAGTGCTGAGATTAAAAGTGTGCACCCCCACTGCCAGGGCCTTTTGTTGGATTTTTTTAAATTTATTTTTTAATTTATATATTCAATTTACATCCCGATCATAGCCTCCTTCCCTCTTCTCCTCCCAGTCCCTCTCTCCCACCTTTTGTTGGACTTTTTATTTAAGAGAGTGAATCTCAATATAAAGCCCTTATAGCCTCAAACTCATGACAATCTTTCTGCCTCTGTGTCCCCAGCGCTGTGATTATAGGTATGTGCCACTATGCTGAGTATGGTCTCCAATACTGCAAAGCAAAACAAAGCAAACATGGAAAATGAAATGCTTTTTTTTTTCTGAGAAAAAAAACCCAAAGTAGACATTAAATGTACTGTGGGTAGAGTTTCTAACATCCACAGCAAAACAAAATGTAAATCCTCATATAACCCTTAAAATTTGTACATTGTTCTATCATTTGATTTCTATTTGACATTGTATATTACATATTCCTCAAAGAATTTTTCCTCTTGCAATATATTTTTATACTTAAAAGTCTGCCATTGATTACAATATTGAATTTCTTGCCAACAAAAATATGACCAAAAATAGAAATTAAATTATTTCCTTGTGCTAGCTATAAAGCTCCCACATATAAAAGTCTTTTGAATTGGATTATAATTGCAACTATACATATAAATTTCTAAGATATCCTATATCATTAATACTACTATTACTACTTCTTCTACTACTAAACAAAATATTTGGACATGTAACTCCTACAAGAAAGATGGAGAGGGTATAGGCTATACAACCTTTCATTTAAAAACATAAAGATTTCTCAGCCTTGATTTTTTAACCTCAATATTTGAAATATTAGTTAGTCTGTTTAACTCTAAGACTTTTGCACATGGGTATTTTGAAAAATTCTTGACATTTAAAGCTCATGTCTTCCTTTTGAGGAATTTAGAAAGGAAGATAGGGCAACAAACCAGCAGAGGAGTTCTTAGGAAAGTTACCTGTAAAGGAATTTGTGCATTTGGAAATTGATTCTCTTTCAGACCCCATAGTCCTTGTAAAGTGTACTTTGCTATAGAATGAATATGTGCAGCTCTCAAAATTCATATTGTTAGTCACTAAGCATGTATTGTCAGGGACAATCATCTCTGTTTGTAAAATTAAAAGCTACTTTTCCTTTAATAGCAAAACAGCCTCTGAAGTTGTTTTCTGTTGTTTACCCATCAGAGAAACTTGGCCTGGAACCAGTCTGCTCCTTTTCTCCTGGTTGCCTAGAGTAAATTTTGTGTCTTTCAACATTAAATCCAACCCCTAGGAGAAACCGTTTCTTCACACTTTTTTAAAACATGACCTGTAGGAATCATGAATTCAAACTGAGCCTGCTCAAGAATGTCCCCACCCCTACATGTGACAACAAATTTTCCTGCATATCTGTATAAATTTTTCCAACCAATGCCACTTGGAATTTTTAACCACCTTTGAGACAAAGTCTAGCTATGTAGTCCATGCTGAACTTGAACTAGCAAGCCTCTTACCTGGGTCCATAATGCATCAAGTATAAGAGCACTGGGAATAATTACCAATGCAGTATCTTCCCAAGCAAACCAAGCAAGAAGATTCCTAGTTGTCTTACCAGTTAACCAAAGCACTCAGGATACCAAGGTAAGACCTGTATGAATGGGATGGATGAGTAAGTATCCTTTTCCTTTCCACCACATGGGAAAACAGAAGGAGGAAAAAATAAAACACAACAGTAGTCTCTAATCCAGAAAGAGGGCTTACGGTGAATACTATGGCAGCCAATACATTAATACCGGCTTCTGTACATCCATAACAATGCAAAATACATTTATGTTGTTAGAAGCCACTCTTGTCTACGATATTTTGTCATAGCTATCCACATGGACTGAGACACATAGGCATATTCAGGAGAAAGACAACAACCAAATGATTACATGAAGAATGGGATGCTCCAATGATTGGCCAGTCTCTGACAGCCCGTATGGGCTTACCTAGTTCCACTACAAGCTAGTGATAGAAATCTGTGGCAACAAAATGAATACCAGTATGGAAGAACATGGAAAGAGGAGTTGCCACCATTTGACAAAGAAAGCAAAATGAATCCCTCCCACCTGTTTTGATTTAGAGTGCATTGTTGTTGTTTGGTTGGTTTTGATTTTTTTTTTTTGAGACAGGCTCTCACTTTTGGTAGCTCCCAGCCTCCACTTTCCTAATGCTAAGTTTATAGGTTTTTACTTTGAAATGAACAAAAGATGTTAGAGAGATATATGAAACAAAGTCTTTCAGTGTTGCTATTTGCTTAAATTGTACATAATTAAACATTAGAGGGAAAAAATAGCACACCTATAATCCCAGTACTCAGGAGAAAGGAAACTGAGGCAGGAGGATGGATAATTTCACACCAGCCAAGGGAAACATAGACAGGCTTTTTTTTTTTTTAAAGATAATCTCACTTCCCCCGTGTCTAAGAAATATCATGTCCATAGTCTTAATAAAGGCTAGTGTGTGTCCTAGCTGTGACAGTGTGGACAGAACCCAGTTTTTAGCAATACAGGCTTAAAATCAGGTGTATCTCCATCCTTGTTTTGTCACCTAATCACTTGATTTGCAATAATTCCTCCTTCAGAAATTTTCTAAGGAATTTTATGCACAAAGACCTCAGTTTGATTCCCAGCACTGCACAATAAATTGTCTAAGAAAGGGCTTAAGTGTCTCAGCAGTATTTAAGAGCACATATTACTCTTACAGAGGACCACACTTTAGTTCTCAATACCCATAGAGGAGAGACAGTTCAGACCTGTCTGAAATGCCAGTTCTGAGGAAATCTGAAGCCGCTGGCCTCCTGGGGCACCTGTACCAACATGCAAATACCCACACACATATACATAATTAAAATAATAAAATAAACCATTTTAATTACAGATAATATGTAGGTATAGATAGTACATAAACAGTCCTCAATATAAGTTATATTTAAGTACTCTTCCATGCCATCAGATTAGTCACAATGATAGTCTTGGAAAAAAATTCCTAATGATTAAACACAAACACACACACACACACACACACACACACACACACACGCACTGACAATTAAAATTCATTCTTCTCTAGAAAAAAAATACATTTTGACTCAAATAAATGGAAAATGGAAATCAGTGGGGGGAATCTCTGGAACAGGTGAGGCTTCCAGGCATCTATGAGGGTGACCCTAGCTGAGAATTTTACCAGCAAGGGATTTGGAGCCTGAAGAAGCCACCTCCTGTAGCCTGACTGGAATTACAGTGGAGAAAGGGGGACACCAACCCACCCACAAACATTTGACCCAAAATTTGTCCTGACTACAAGAAGTGTAGGGATAAAGACTGATCAGAGTTTGAAGGAATGTCCAGCCAATGACTGGCCCAACTTGAAACCAACCCCGTGGGAGACTGACACTATTACTGTTACTCTAATATGCTTGCAGACAGGAGCCTAGCATGACTGTCTTCTGAGAGGCTTCATCCAGTATCTTTACAGAGAGAGCTCAGGAGTATTGAGGAAAAGTAGGGGGATAGATTGAGGGAGCTGAAGGTGTCAAGACCACTACAAGAAGACCTACAGGGTAAACTAACTTGGGCTCATGGGGGCTCACAGAGAACCACCAACTAAAGAGTTGCTGACATCCTGCAACTACACATTAGAGTGGTCTGCTACTATGACTCTAGGATTTCAGGTTCTGATTCTTTAACCCCGGAGGGGTTCTAGATTCATGAACTGGTTCTAAGGGTTCATGGACTTGTTTTAGGTCTCCTACACATATGTAGTAGATGTGCAGCTTGTTCTTCATGTGGGTCCTCTAACAATTTGAGAAAGGGCTGTCTCTGGCTCTGTTGCCTGCCTTTGGATCTCTTTCACATTGCTGGGCTGCCTTGTCTGGCCTCATTGGAAGAGAATGTACCTAATACTGCTGTGACTTGATGTATCAGAATGGGTTGGTTCCCACTGGGAGCATCCCCTACTCTGAGGATAAAGGGAGGAAGGAATAGGAGTGTAAGAGTGGGGCTGGAAGGAGAGGAGGGAGGGCTGCTGCAATCAGACTATAAAGTGAATTTTTTAATAGGTAAAAAAAAAAGTTAGCCTGGGAGTAGAGGCTTGCCTGGCACATTCAGGGCTTTGGATTCAATTCCAGCAGAGTTTGTGATACCCTAACCTGGTTTGTGCTGGTTTAATATGTTCTCTCAACTTCCTGGATGTTCTTCGAGTGTGAGGTCACTAAAACCCCTGGGGTTAAAGAACCAGAACCTGAAACACTAGAGTCTTTCGTAGTAGCAGACCACTAATGTGTACCTGCAGGATGTCAGCAAGGCTTCATGCCCTTTAACCTGGTTTATTCAACTGGGGCCTTGATATTTACCTGTGTATCTGTCATTTATGGTGGAATCAAAACCAAACCATTAGACTTAATGAAGCAGTCATCTGGATCAGCATCAGCCTCTTGCAATTGCACAATACTTTGACAACTTGAAAGAAACAGAAACAAGGAAGCCAGATGTTGAGACTGCTATGGTGGCATATGAACACAGGCACATTTCTTTATGGTTGTTAAAATTTTATTTTCTTTATTTATTCTTTCTTCTTATATTGAAAACAGAATTTTTTTCATACAATATATTCTGATCAGAGATTCCAGTCCTTCATCTACTCCCAGTTCCTCCCCATCTCCCCACCCACCCAATTCCATGCCTTCTTTCTCTCTCCCTCTCTTTTTATGAATCAAACAGGCAGATAAAACAAACAAACAAAACAAACAGAAAAGAAAGAAAAAGCAAGGAAAGTACATGAATACACACACACACACACACACACACGAGAGAGAGAGAGAGAGAGAGAGAGAGAGAGAGAGAGAGAGAAAGAGAGAGCATAAAATGGGAGGGGAAACCTGGTAACCAGGATGTCATATATGAGGGAAGAATAAATGAAAAAGAAAAGAAAAAAAAAACCACTCAAAATCAGAAGCCATAATGTATAAGCAAAAGGTAAAAGAAAAAAAATGCCCAAACAAAGCATTATGAGACAAACATCCCCCAAAATGCAATTGAATTCATTTTTGAGTTGCCCATCTACTGCTGGGTGTAAGCCCTGTCCTTAAGTATGGTTTATATAACCAATGAAATTCTGCTGGAGAAAACTACTCTTTCTTTCTTTCTTTCTTTCTTTCTTTCTTTCTTTCTTTCTTTCTTTCTTT
>NW_026589447.1:2602776-2610100 GCF_907164565.1 Psammomys obesus | reverse complement strand
TTTCTTTCTTTCTTTCTTTCTTTCTTTCTTTCTTTCTTTCTTTCTTTATTCACATGAATGTATGCTTGTGTGACAGAAGAGGGCATCAGATCACAATGTAGATGGCTGTGAACCACCATGTGCTGGCTGAGAATTGAACTCAGGACCTCTGGAAGAGCAGACACTGATCTTAACCACTGAGCCATCTCTCCAGCCCCACTAATCTTTTCTTTATTAGTGGTTATCAATTGAAAGTAGTTTATAGGTTAAGAATGGGGGCTTCACCCGAAATCAGGAACAAAGCAAGGCTGCCCACTCTCTCCATATCTCTTCAACATACTTCTTTAAGTCATTGCTAGAGCAATAAGAAAGCTAAAGGAGATCAAGGGGATACAAATCTGAAACAAAGAAGTCAAAGTATCACTATTTGCACATGATATGATAATATACATGAGTGGCCCCAAATGATCAACCAGGGAACTGCTACAGCTGATAAACACCTTCAGCAAAGTGGCCGGATAAAAAATTAACTAAAAAAAAAAAAAAAAAAAAATCAGTAGCCTTCCTGTATACAAAAGACAAATGGGCTGAGAAAGAAATTAGGTGAAACAACACCCTTCACAATAGCCACAAAGAACACAAAGTACCTTGGTGTGACTCTAACCAAGCAAGTCAAAGATTTCTATGAAAAAAAAATTCAAGTCTCTGAAGAAAGAATTAGAAGAAGATATCAGAAGATGGAAAGATCTCCCATGCTCATGGCTTGGCAGGATTAACATAGCAAAAATGACCATCATAGCAAAAACAATCTACAGATTCAATGCAATTCCCATCACATTACCAACACAATTCTTTACAGACCTTGAAAGAAAAATTCTCAACGTCATATGGAATAACAAGAAACCCAAAATTGCTAAAAAAAAAAATGCTCTACAATAAAAGATCTTCTGGAGGTATCTCCATCCCTGATCTATAGTACTACTCTACTACAGAGCAACAGTAATAAAAACTGCATGGTACTGGCATAGAAACAGAATGGTGGATCAATGGAATCGAATAGAAGACCCAGAAATAAACCTACACACTCAAGACACCTGATTTTTGACAAAGGTGCCAAAATCATACAATGGAAAAAAGATAGCATCTTCAACAAATGGTGTTGGTTTAACTGGATATCTACATGTAGAAAAATGCAAATAAATCCATAGTTATCACCCTGCACAAAACTAAAGTCCAAGTGGATCAAAGACCTCAATATAAAACCAGACACACTAAACCGCTTAGAAGAAAAAGTGGGGAAGAACCATGAACTCATTGTCACAGGAGACAACTTCCTAAACAGAAAAACAGCACAGGCACTAAGATCAACAATCAATAAATGGGACCTCATGAAACTGAAAAGCTTCTATAAAGCAAAGGACACTGTCATCAGAACAAAACTACAGCTTACAGATTGGAAAAGGATCTTCACCAACCCTATATCTGACAGAGGGCTGATGTCTAGAATATATAAAGAACCCAAGAAGTTAAACAGCAACAAATCAAGTCGTCCAATTAAAAATTGGGGTACAGAGCTAAACAGAGAATTATCAATAGAGGAATATCAAATGGCAGAGAAACACTTAAAGAAATGCTCAAAATCCTTAGCTATCAGTGAAATGCAAATCAAACGACCTTGAGATTTCACTTTACACCCATCAGAATGGCTAAGATCAAAATCTCAAGTGACAACACATGCTGGAGAGGATGTGGAGAAAGTGGAACCCTCCTCCATTGCTGGTGGGAATGTAAACTGGTACAACCACTTTGGAAATCAATCTGGCACTTTCTCAGACAATTAGGAATAGTGCTATCTCAAGATACAGCTATACCACTCCTGGGCATATATCCAAAACATGCTCAAGTATACAGCAAGGACATTTGCTCAACCATGTTTGTAGCAGCTTTATTAGTAACAACCAGAACCTGGAAACAACCCAGATGTCCCTCAATTGAGGAATGGATACAGAAATTGTGGTGCATTTACACAATGGAATGCTACTCAACAATTAAAAACAAGAATATCATGAAATTTGCAGGCAAATGGTAGGAACTAGAAAAGATCATCCTGAGTGAGGTATCCCAGAAGCAGAGAGACACACATGGTATATACTCACTTATAAGTGGATATTAGACATATAATATAGGATAATCATACTAAAATCTGTATACCTAAAGAAGTTAATCAAGAAGGAGGACCCTGGGTAAGAAGATCAATTCTCATTCAGAAAGGCAAAGGGGACAGACATCGGAAGAGGGAGAAAACAGGGAACAGGACAGAAGCCTACCACAATGGGCCTTTGAAAGACTCAACCCAGCAGGGTATGGAAGCAGATGCTGAGACTCATAGCCAAAGTTTGGGCAGAGTGCAGGGAATCTTATGAAAGTAGGGGGAGATAGAAAGACCTGGAGGAGACTGAAGCTCCACAAAGAGAGAGAAAAAAAATCTGGGCACAGGGCACAGAGATCTTTTTTAAGACTGATACCCTAACCAAGCACCATTCATGGATATAACCTAGAACCCCTGCACAGATGTAGCCCATGGCAGCTCAGTGTCCCAGTGGGTTCCCTAGTAATGGGAACAAGGACAATATCTGACTTGAACTCAGTGGCCTGATCTTTGATCACCTTCCCCTGAGGGGGATGCGGCCTTACCAGGCTACAGAGGAAGACAACGCAGCCACTCTTGATGAGATCTGATAGAATAGGATCAGATGGAAGGGGAGAAGGTCCTCCCCTATCAGTGGGCTGGGGGATGGGCATGTGTGGATAAGAGGGAGGGGGTGAGATTGGGAGGGGATAAGGGAGGGGGTTACAGTTGGGATACAAAGTGAATAAATGGTAATTAATAAAATAAATTAATAAATTAAAAAAAAAAGAATGGGGGCTTCACATATATCACTCCTGGGCATATACCCAAAAGATGCTCCACCATACAACATTTGCTCAACTATGTTCATAGTGCCTTTATTCAAAATAGCTAGAAACTGGAAGCAACCTAGATGTCCCTCAGCTGAAGAATGGATGCAGAAATTGTGGTACATTTACACAATGGAATACTAATAAACTATTAAAAATAAAGAAATCATGAAAGTTGCAGGCAAATGGATATAACTAGAAAAGATCATACTAAGTGAGGTAACCCAGACCAAGAAGGACACACATGGTATGTACTCACTTATAAGGGGATATTAGACCTGTATTACAAGATTACCATAGTACAAGCCACAGACCCAAAGAAGCTAAGTAACAAGGAGGGTCAAGGGATGGTGCTGGAATGTCTGTCACTCAAAAGAGGAACTAGAATAGACAGCAGAAGTGGATGAAGAGAGAGAACTGGGCAGGAGATGGAATGGGAAGGAAAATAAGGGTGAGGATCATATGTGGAGAGAACAAGGGTGGGAAGGCTGGAAGTAAAAAGGGAAACTTAGGAGTGGCAGGGGACAGCTCTTTACCAAGCTAGACTGAGACAGGATAGGCTCCTGGGAGGATATGGGTGACTCGAGCTGAGACTCCTAATGAGGGGGACATGAAGACTGAAGTGACTTCCTCCTAGCCTGGCAGGACTAGTGGAAGTAGGGAAACAACAACACACCAACAAAACCTTTGATCCAAAAATTACCCTTCCTATAAGAAGTGCAGGGATAATGAGGGAACAAAGCTTGAGGGAAAGTCCAAACAATAGTTGGCCCAACTTGAGACCCACCCAACAGTAGAAAGCCAGCCCCTGACACTAATAATGATACTCTGCTATTCTTGCAGACAGGAGACTAACTTTACTGTCATCTGGGAGGCTCCAGAAAGCAGCTGATGGAGACAGATGCTGGGACTTGCAGCCAAGCATGTGATAAAACTCTGGGGGTCTTGGGGAAATGTTGAGGGAAAGATGGAAGGACCTGGAGGGGACAGAAACTTCACAAGAAGACCAACAGAGACAACTAACCCAGTCCCATAGGAGCTTTCAGATACTGAGACATCAACTCAGGAGAATACATGATCTGGACCTAGGCCTCCCCCTGCAAACATGTAGCCAATGGGAGGCTTGGTTTTCATATGGGGTGCCTGGAGAGGGGAGGGGAGGCCTGTTTCTAACATGGACTCTATTGTCTGCTTTTGGGTCACTTCCCCCTGGCAGGTCTGCTTTCCCTGACCTCAGAGGATGAAGATATGCTCAGTCCTGATGTGACGTGATATGCTGGGGAAGGTTAATATGGGAAGAGGGGGGTCTCCCCTTTTCTGGGAGGTAAGGGAGAGGGGAAGGGGAAAGAGGAAGGGGGAAGAGGGAGGAACTGGGTGGAGGGGAAAGAGGGAACACCTTCGGGATGTAAAGTAAATAAACTAATATAAAATTAAAAATAAAACAAAATAAAGCAAACCTGTTGTCTCAGCAAGACCAAAAAAAAAAAAAATGAGAACTTGTGTCCACTTTTTTTTCTCAGTGCTGGGACCCCATCTGGCAGGCTCAGACCAATGCTAGCTTCTGTTTGTACGTGTGTCAGTCCTGTTGTGTCAAGAAGGCCCCATTTCCTTGGTGTCCTCCATCCCCACTGGCTCTTACATTTTTCTGCCTCCTCTTCAACAAAGTTCCTTGAGCCCTGAGTGGAGAGGTTTGTTGGAGGCATCCCTTTTAGAATGGGATGTTCCAAGGTCTTTCACATAATTGTACATTGTCCAATTGTGGGTCTCTGTGTATTTTTCCTATTTATGCAAGTGAAGTTTCACTTACGGTGGCTGAGGAAGACATTGATCTATGGGCATAGCAGGAGTCATTAGGAGTCATTATATTGCTCCATTTCTTTAGCAGAACAATAGTATTTGGGTTTTACCTAGGTCCACAGTCCATCTACTCTCAGATTCCTGGGTACCTGAGCAGTGTCAAACATGGATTATATCTCATGAACTAGGCCTTAAATCCAGTCAGATAGTGGTTGGTCACACCCACAACATTTGTGCCACTGTTATACCAACATATCATGTAGGCAGGTCACCACTGTAGATTGAAGGTTTTATGGCTGGTGTTCACCTTTCTCTTCTGGTAGTGTGCAGAGTACCTTCCAGTAGCATGAGCATTAGTGAGTAGGGATGAAGGCTCTATGTAGGCACCAGCTCAACTTCACTGTATTCAATGAGTTCTGTGGGTTCTGTTTTTCAGCAATAGGGACTTACAGTCATTTTCTGGAGAGAGATCTATAGCCTTGGCAATAGCCTGAGTTCTTCGGGGGTTTCCATGGGACATGTTTGGTCAATAACTCAATTAGATGTAACCATTTCCTAGAAATGGAGGTTATATTTGGTGGCCAGAGGTGTCTAGTGGGGCTTTGTCTCTCCATTATTTGGTGATTCTATTTGGATTTATTTCATATATTTATATTATTGTATATGTGTTAAACATATATATTCTTAACAC
Source organism: Psammomys obesus (assembly GCF_907164565.1). Taxonomy (NCBI): domain Eukaryota; kingdom Metazoa; phylum Chordata; class Mammalia; order Rodentia; family Muridae; genus Psammomys; species Psammomys obesus. Next base: position 2,604,675 of record NW_026589447.1, on the reverse strand, counting down.
ATACATGTGAAGAAACTTTTCCTCTAATATGTTTCTAAACCACCCCTCAGATGGCCCTTAGTTTTAGCTGTCCCACCTCATATTCCCTCCATTGGCTCCCTCTTTCATCCACCTCTCCATTTAATTTTCCTGTTCCAGCCTATCTCTCCAAAGCTATCTATTCTATTTCCCCTTCTTAAGTAAAGCCTCCCCTTTCTTCCTAGTCCTTTACTCTACACCTAACCTCTGTGGTTACATGGATTGCCTACCAAAGGACATGCACATTTCTAATCTGAGCACTCTCTCAAGATGCCGAAACAGGAGGATCACAAACTCCAGGCCAGTTGAGTCTACCTAGACCATGTCTGTAAAAACACACAACCAACAACAACAACAGATGTAATGGGGCTTTAGAAAGAAACATTACCTTTCCAAAGAAAGCCAAACCCTATTAACTTACTATGTCAGCTTTTTTATTTCTCCATTTGGGAACAAGGTTAGTTTCGTTAAAATGTTTCTTTACAATGTTTGTTAGTTGTTCATTCTTCTCTCTATATAAAAAGTGGAAGGACCTAAAAAAATTTTGTCTTGGACCCTGGGGTGGGGGGGAGAAGGTAATTTTCCAAATCACATTTTTTTCTGCTTTAGTAATAATGTTAAGTATGTTTTAAAAGAGTGTGTCCTGAATATATTAAAAAAAGTATTTTTTAGCCTTTATACTTAACGAATCTAAAAGTCTGTGTCCTGGAATATTCAAGCCCTCCTTCACAAGCTAGTAAAGTAGCTAAGAATGTTTTCTGGCATGTGTTAAGTTTATATGTAACAAAAACTGGTGTGAAAATATAAGTGATGAAGGAAAAAGAGGCTGACAAGAACTGATGTCTTGTGTCAAGTACTTTGTGAAAATTATCTCATTTTCTCTGTGCAACAATTTTATGAAGACAGTCCTATTGTCAATTTTATTTTATACAAGCACCTGAAATTCAGGAGTTAAACTAGTTGGCTCAGGTTACCAAAGAATAATACAGGTTTGAAGAACCCCAAGCCTTTTTTTTTTTTGCCATTGTAATTCAGGCTAACACATAAGCATGTAGTCTTCAACCCCTCACGTTTTGGGGGATGGTCATACGTAGAACATCAATATGGGGGGGGGGAGGTGGCTTTTGATTACTTACTGGTAACCATAGCAAACGATTCAAAATTATCTGAGGTTGAGAATTAACAAAGTTAAAATGCTGTGACATTTTAACATGTGGCTCCCATGACCACATGTTCAACTCTAGAATTTCCAGACTTGAACAGAGCAGGGCATAAAACACTGCGCCTAACTGCTTGCAACCCCACCATACTGCTTGCCTTGCCCTTAGATCCAGCCTGGCCTAAAGCCTTTACTACCATTGGCACCATTCCCAGTCCAATCTTGGCGCTGGTCTGTTTTCTTCCTTGACTTGAGTTGGCCTAGTTTCTTTCCTTAGCTTAAGCCAAGACTTTAAAACTTTTTGGAGCCTAGACACAGCAAATATTCCAAGGAAGAAAAAAAATCCTCTTTCAAATTTTCTGCACATGCAAGAGTCCACTTATTCCCTTATCTCCAACCCCCATTCAGTGTTTCTTGGTGGAAAAAAAAAAAGCTTTCTGCTTATAGCTTTTAAAGTTATCTATTTTATAAGGAGGTTGAGGCAGAAGGCTCACTTGAACCCAGGAGTTCAATCAAGATCAGTTTGGGCAGCATAGCAAAACCCTGCATTTACTAACCCATAATAATAACCACCAAATCTTTTGGGGGAGGTGTTATGTGTGTGCTGCTTTGTTCTTTGTGGTTTGGGGGACTAAACCCAGACCCTTGCACATGCCAGGCAAGCACTCTGTCTGGCACACACACACACACACACACACACACACACACACACACACACACAC